>NC_041383.1:766335069-766336169 GCF_002162155.2 Triticum dicoccoides | reverse complement strand
CCCTTCCTTCCCCTCCTAGTATGAGTAGGAAAGGAGGAGTCCTACTCCTACTAGGAGGAGGACTCCTCCTCCTGGTGCGCCCAACAAGGGCCGGTCGGCCTCCCCTTCCCTCCTTTATATACGGGGGCAGGGGGCACCCCATAGACACACAAGTTGATCTACAGATCGTTCCTTAGCCGTGTGCGGTGCCCCCCTCCACCATATTCCACCTCGGTCATATCGTCGCGGAGTTTAGGCGAAGCCCTGCGCCGGTAGAGCATCATCATCGTCACCACGCCGTCGTGATGGCGGAACTCATCCCCGAAGCTTTGCTGGATCGGAGCCCGAGGATCGTCGTCGAGCTGAACGTGTGCTGAACTCGGAGGTGCCGTACGTTCGGTGCTTGGATCGGTCGGATCGTGAAGACGTACGACTACATCAACCGCGTTGTCATAACGCTTCCGCTTACGGTCTACGAGGGTACGTGGACAACACTCTCCCCTCTCGTTGCTATGCCATCACCATGATCTTGCGTGTACGTAGGAATTTTTTTGAAATTACTACGTTCCCCAACAGGCCGCTCATCTGACAGATCAGGTGAGGCCGGCCTTGGAGCGGGAGAACTCGGCGCGCCACAAAGGCGGCCAGCAAGTCGGCCCCGACGAGTCCCTCCGACTGCGTCAAGACTCGGAGACCCCGCAGAGCTGCAGTAGGGGTGTTATCTCCTAGGAGAGCCCTGAAGCTGGGTAAGTTCCGCCGGCGTGCATGTCTTCGCCTCATCCCGCTTCCAGGCACCGGCGACGTTCTACTCGCTCTCACCATGATAAGCCATCCTTTGGCATATGTCGTATCCAACCCCCGACAAACACGGCAACCAATATCTCCTCCTCGTCATCGGACGACGAATCGTCGGAATCACAAAGGAAATTGTAAAAAAAAAACTCGTTGGCGGAGTCCATTTTATACATTGGCAAACTGTCGAACAACTTGCGGGCGTCGACGAAGAAGACGGCCAGCGAAGGGAGTCGTGCGCGCACAGACCAGCTAGCTGCCCTGCCGGCGTCCGACGAGCGTGCCGGTGAGGATCTGGCCGGGGCGGTGCGGCGGCTTCTTGGTCGCGG
>NC_041383.1:766333379-766334863 GCF_002162155.2 Triticum dicoccoides | reverse complement strand
AAAAGCAGTCGGTTCCCCGGCGGCAAGATGGCGGTGGCGGGCGACGTGGGAGGTGGCGGCGTTGCTGAGCGGATGTTGCGGCAGCGGCAGCTGGTAGAGTCACCGAAAAAATGGACGGCGGCCGGCGACGAAGAAGGCGGGCGAGGGTTGCTGTTGGACGAAATGAATCGCCCCGTTAGAGTTGCTATGATACTATCAGATAATCAGATTCAGCGTTCTCTAAAACCTGAGGACTTCCACCATTGGCGAGACTTTGATTGAGCCGCACGCCCAGACGGAGACGGGACTCCAGGGCCAAGCAAGACCCCAATCTTTACTCGCGACACGCACTAATCAACACGAAAATGATGTGCCGAGCTCAGCCTCCACCGGGCCAACACGAGGCGCCGGCGCGCATCGTCGTCCGCGTCTGTTGGCGACACGGGGAGGGTGTTTCACCTCCGGGGAAAAACCACGAGCCATATTCAGTGGGCCGGACACAGGTTAGTTGAGTAGGGTAGCCCCGGCCGCGCGAGCCGGGTGGATCCAACCACCACCGCCCGGCACGGCGACGCCACGTCGGAAGCGACCGAGGTGGGGGCGATGAGTAGAAGGGTTGGTGGCCGATGGCGACGCGCGCGCGCGTGTCGGAGAGTCAGCGTGCGACAGGTGAGATGTCCAAAGGGTTTCGTTTCAGCTTGGAGGAGCCTGGGGGTTATTTTCGCCACCACGGATTTACAGGCATCATCCGCCGGGACAACAACCATGACATCGGATCCGATCAGATTCCTGTGGCAGGTATACCGTATACGAGACGCGTATCTCAGCTTCCGTATTCCTTTCGGAGACTTGGTAGTACGTATCTCAGCCGCCATGCGTACGTAGGTTTCGGAGTCCAATGTGCATACAATACACGGCCACAATGTCTCGATCGATGGCTTGATTTGGGCGTGGCCGGCAAGCAACCAAACCAAACCAAACCAAATCAACCAATGGCTCCTCCAGCCAGACGAGCCGGCGGCCAAGGATGCGCGGCGATCAACAACGACGTGCTCCACGAGATCCTGCTTCGTCTCCCGGCCAAGCCGCTCTGCCGCTTCCGCGCCGTGTGCCGGTCCTGGGGGTCCCTCCTCTCCGCCCCGTCCTTCATCGCCGCCCACAGGGCGCGCCAGGCGGCCCCGCTCCTCGTCGTGCACGGCCGCGGCCACGATGGCTACGCGGCGGACGTCCATATCCTGGACATGGCGTCCGGTGAATCCATCAAGCGGGTACGCACTGAGAGCACGCTGTCGGTGAACTTGCCGATGCTGCTGCACACCCCCCGCGACCTGGTTGGCCTCACGGACGGCTGGTTTCGACACTTTCGACTCCGCGTGCTCGACCCGGCAACCGGCGCTGATTTCCTCCTACCGGACGCCGACCCCGACAAGCACCCCCCTCACCAATCGTTCTTCTTACCGGAGGACGACGACCCCTACACGCACCCCCGTCGCCGATCGTTCTTC
>NC_041383.1:766319463-766332956 GCF_002162155.2 Triticum dicoccoides | reverse complement strand
CGACGACCCCTACACGCACCCCCGTCGACGATCGTTCTTCTTACCGGAGGACGACGACCCCTACACGCACCTCCGTCGCCGATCGTTCTTGTTACCGGAGGACGACCCCGATGCGCACCGCCATCGCCGGTTGTATATGCTCGGAAGGGCGTCGACCGGAGACTGCAAAGTGTTGTACATCGGCATGTCTCCCAGGCCGAACAGACAGCAGATATGTAAGGTCCTCACCCTCTCGGTCGACCATCAGTGGAGAGAGACAGGGTGCCCGCCGGCCAGGGTCATGACGGGCCACTCAGGGGGAGCAGCAGCAGCCGTCAAAGGGGTTGCCTACTTCTTGCCGTCCTTTCTGCGAGCTCCGGCGCCCGGCAACAAGGGATACATCATGGCGTACGACCTGGAGAAGGAGGTCTGGCGGTCGGCCTCTGTGCCAGCCCCGGCACCCGGCAGCAAGCAGGTAGTGCACAAGTTGAGCCACGGCTTGGCCGAGCTGGGCGGCTGCTTGGCCCTAATGTACGGGGACGAGCACGAGTTCATGGAGCTGTGGTTGCTCGTGGACCCCGACCAGGCTACCTGGTCCATGCAGTGCACCATCACAGCGCCGTATCGTTACCAGGGGGTCCAAGGGTCACATCTTGGCCTGGATATGGCGGAGCCCCTCTGGTTGCTAGAAGATGGCAGGATCATCATCTGGATGTGGATGTCGGGAGAACGTCCTCACGCAGTGTTGTGTATGTATGATCCAAGAACCATGGCATATACAGATGTGGCGGACATGCCAAATTACACGCTAGCAGGTGTGTTTACTGGGAGCTTGTTGGGATGATGGAATTTACGTCGCCTTCTCCACCAACGAAGTTCATCTAGTATTCTCCTATACCAGCTGCTAGCAATAATTTGCCCATATCAATATATATATTTTTTCTTCTATATTTCCTCTTTTGCGAGTTAAATTGTTTTATTCCTATTAATTATAGGCGTAATATAGTGGTTGCTAATATATGGTGACATGTTTTTTGTTCAAATAGAATTTCATGAAGTCAATACTATGATGGGACGATCATCTTTGCTGCTTATAGATTTCTATTTCGTCGTAGTGACGCACCGAAAATAGAGATATTTCCCTATGTTTCTAAATACAAGTCTTTTCAGAGATTCCAATACGAACTACGTACGGAGCAAAATGGGTGTAACTACACTCTAAACTACGTCTATATACATATGTATGTTGTCCATATTGAAATATCTAAAAAGACTTATATTTAAGAAACGGAGGGAGTACATGCTTGATGCACGGCATGGCCTTGTCCATGCAACACACTGAGCTTATATGCACCGAAGCATATATTGTAACACGGCGACGCCGCGTCGGAAGCGACCGAGGTGGGGGCGAGTAGAAGGGTTGGTGGCCGATGGCGACGCGCCGGCCGCGCGCGCGCGTCCGAGAGTCAGCGTGCGCGAGGTGAGACGTCCAAAAGCTTTCGTGCTCCGGCTCGCAACATCTCCTGTTCTCTCCTGTCTTGGATGGATGGAGGCTTGGACTAGGTGCCGTCGGCCTCGCCTTGAAGTGAGCGTCACAAGCCGGTACTGCTGGTTCCAGCTTCATCCATGTGTCTTTTCGCCCTGGACAAGTCCACACATGTACCTGCTGGTTCCAGCTTCATCCACGTGTCTTTTCGCCCTGGACAAGTCCACACATGTGTGGTACATGTGTGGTATCCCGTGCGTTTTCTGTTAGGACATCTCCAACACCGACTCAAATCTCCCGCGTTGTATGGACGGCGAAAGTCATCCAACATGGGTCCGTATCGGTATCCCCGTGCGTTTTCTGTTAGGGCATCTCCAACGCCGACTCTCAAACCTTCCGCGTTATCTGGACGGCGAAAGCCATCCAAACTATATTGGTCTGTGTTGGTATCCGTGCATTTTCTGTTAGGGCATCTTCAACGCCGACTCTCAAACCTCCCGTGTTGTCTGGACCGCGAAAGCTATCCAACGCGGGCCTGTATCGATCTGCTACGCGGTTTAGACGTACTTTCTCCCGCAAAATGAAGACAAATGGCGGGGAGTTTTGCAGGAGTCCAGACATCTTCATGACCAACAAAAAGCCGCCGCATACCGTATGTACTCTCTGTGTCTGCCCATGATGGCTAGTATTTAGCGGAACGCATTGTGCTAATTGCAGCGGATAACTAGCATTTTGGCGGAAGGTAGTGTATTTCATTTGGCGGAAGGTAGTACTGAATAGTGTATTTCATTTGGCGGAAGATGCTAATTAATATGTTTTTGTTATGCAAATTAGCCAGTCGGTGCTCATATCATTTGGCGGAAGGTTGGCTTCCGCCATTGCATGGCATACTTAGATTTTGGCGGAAGGTGCTCATATCATTTGGGAGAAGGTTTCCTTCCGCCATTGCATGGCATACTTAGATTCGGCGGAAGGCTGGCTTTCTCCACGGTGGTATGCTTAGTAGCCTTGCTTAGTGCTTACTTAGTGATTTTAGTAGGTTCATTTAGTCAGATGTTTTGAATATATGGGCTATGGTTGGATGGCCGCCTTCCGCATCTGTGTCCGCGGACTGTGCCCCTGTCTGCGGACAGATGCGGGAGGAAATTTGTGGGTCGTCGTTGGAGATGTCCTTATGTGTCAACTGATTTTTACATATGTTTCTGATATTATTCTTGTGCGCCAAAAGAAAAGGTATTTAGAAAAATCATTCGATCCGTTGATAATATGCAGTAGCAGTACAAATATGATTAGAAATAACAAAATTTACAATCAGATCCGTGGATCACTTAGCGATGACTACAATCACTGAAGCGAGTCCACGGTGCCACGCCGTCGCCCCTCCACTAGTAGAAAACAGGGCTTTGGTTAGTCCCGGTTCTTCACGAACCGGGACCCATGGGGGCATTAGTCCCGGTTCATGAGCCCAGGGGGCCGGCCGGGGCCTCGTGGGCATTGGTCCCGGTTCTTCTGGATCCATTTGTCCCGGTTCTACGCACGAACCGGGACCAATGGTCGTCGCTCCTGGCCCACAACCATCGGTCCCGGTTTGTGGCTTGAACCGGGACAGGTTACCGGGCTTTAGTCCCGGTTTCTACCATGAACCGGGACAAATGAGTTGCCTATATATACCCCATCGCCACAGCAGAGCACTCCACAATGCTCTGTTTTTTCTGGCCGGCGAGTGGAGGGCATTTGGGTGCTCTAGCTCACCTCCTATGCACATGAGGTGTTCGATGAAATGTCCGAGCCACACTAGTTAATCTTTCTCCTCTCGAAACTCGACCTCCGAGCTCCATTTTCCCCGAGATTTGTCTAGGTTTAGTGGTCTGTCACATCCCGTCCCCGTCTTCACCACCGTCGATCGCCCGCGCCGATCTCGTCGTCGGCACCACCGTGGTGAGCCTCTTGTTCTTATCTTCTTTCTGAAAGAAAAAAAATTCTTACTTCAGATAGATACTTGTCTAATTTTCTTACTTTTATTATTCCTTATTATTATATAGTGCGATGGTTTTGGTATCCGCCCCCGTCGGTCCTCGTCCTGTCTATGATTCAGATGTGGTATATATTATCTTTTGATAACTATTTGGTTCATTTATTGTTTATGAAAATTATGCCGACCAACGTGACATAGATTTTACTTATCTAGGAGGTTGTTGAACCGGAAATTCCAACCAACCCTATTGTCGAGAGGTTAAATTTAGTTGAAGAAGAAAACAATTACTTGAAGGAAAAAATAAGAAAAATTGAGGAGGAGAAGATGATATTGGAGTTGCACGTTGCGGATGTCGTGGATGATCACAAGATCAAGATGGATGCAATGCGGTTGAAGATTAAAAAGATTAGAAAACATGCCATTCATACCGAGGCTTGATACCATTATGCAGTTGGATCAGTTGTTACCTTGGTTGCGATTATGATCGCATTTGTTGTTGCATTGAAATGTTATAATTTCAATGTATGGTTTAATTAGATGCTCTGGAAAGCTACATGTTGTTTAATGAGAACTATGTATGTACTTTGGTTTTAATGTGATGATGAACTTCTATTAATTTGGTCACTTATTTATTCATGAAAGGGTTGAAAATTGATGATGTGGCTTTGAATGGTGCATTTTGAACATAGAAAAATTATGGAGTTCAAATAAATTCAAAAAAAATGAAATCCCTTTGTAATAGATGAGTTTTCGTATGAAACCCTGATACTTCGAAAGAGATTGTCTGTTTTGTACACGAAGTGCATCCAGTTTTTGCCGTAACCCTCTCTACTTTCTTGCACATGCTATGTGGGTGAAATGATGATACCATGCCAACTTTCAACCTTTTCGGAGTTCATTACAAATGCTTTTGAATTTCATGATCTTATAGCTCAAAATAATCAGTAAATGCATGAAAAATAACAAATGAAGTCAGAAAGGGTTGAAAATTGATGATGTGGCTTTGAATGGTGCATTTTGAACACAGAAAAACTATGGAGTTCAAATAAGTTCGAAAAAATGAAATCCCTTTGTAACAGATGAGTTTCCGTATGAAACCCTGATACTTCGAAAGAGATTATCCGTTTTGTACATGAAGTGCATCCAGTTTTTGCCATAACCCTCTCTACTTTCTTGCACATGCTATGTGGGTGAAATGATGATACCATGCCAACTTTCAACCTTTTCGGAGTTTATTTCAAATGCTTTTCAATTTCATGGTCTTATAGCTCAAAATAATCAGTAAATGCATGAAAAATAACAAATGAAGTTAGAAAGGGTTGAAAATTGATAATGTGGCTTTGAATGGTGCATTTTGAACACAGAAAAACTATGGAGTTCAAATAAGTTCAAAAAAATAAAATCCCTTTGTAACAGACGAGTTTCCGTATGAAACCCTGATACTTCGAAAGAGATTGTCCGTTTTGTACACGAAGTGCATCCAGTTTTTGCCATAACCCTCTCTACTTTCTTGCACATGCTATATGGGTGAAATGAGATACCATGTCAACTTTCAACCTTTTCAGACATCATTTCAAATGCTTTTCAATTTCATGGTCTTATAGCTCAAAATAATCAGTAAATGCATGAAAAATAACAAATGAAGTCAGAAAGGGTTGAAAATTGGTGATGTGGCTTCGAATGGTGCATTTTGAACACAAAAAAACTATGGAGTTTAAATAAGTTCAAAAAATGAAATCCCTTTGTAACAGATGAGTTTCCGTATGAAACCCTGATACTTCGAAAGAGATTGTCCGTTTTGTACACGAAGTGCATCCAGTTTTTGCCGTAACCCTCTCTACTTTCTTGCACATGCTATGTGGGTGAAATGATGATACGATGCCAACTTTCAACCTTTTCGGAGTTCATTACAAATGCTTTTCAATTTCATGATCTTATAGCTCAAAATAATCAGTAATGCATGAAAAATAACAAATGAAGATAGAAAGGGTTGAAAATTGATGATGTGGCTTTGAATGGTGCATTTTGAACACAGAAAAACTATGGAGTTCAAATAAGTTAAAAAAATGAAATCCCTTTGTAACAGATGAGTTTCCGTATGAAACCCTGATACTTCGAAAGAGATTGTCCGTTTTGTACACGAAGTGCATCCAGTTTTTGCCATAACCCTCTCTACTTTCTTGCACATGCTATGTGGGTGAAATGATGATACGATGCCAACTTTCAACCTTTTCGGAGTTTATTTCAAATGCTTTTCAATTTCATGGTCTTATAGCTCAAAATAATCAGTAAATGCATGAAAAATAACAAATGAAGTCAGAAAGGGTTGAAAATTGATAATGTGGCTTTGAATGGTGCATTTTGAACACAGAAAAACTATGGAGTTCAAATAAGTTCAAAAAAAATGAAATCCCTTTGTAACAGACGAGTTTCCGTATGAAACCCTGATACTTCGAAAGAGATTGTCCGTTTTGTACACGAAGTGCATCCAGTTTTTGCCATAACCCTCTCTACTTTCTTGCACATGCTATGTGGGTGAAATGAGACACCATGTCAACTTTCAACCTTTTCAGACATCATTGCAAATGCTTTTCAATTTCATGGTCTTATAGCTCAAAATAATCAGTAAATGCATGAAAAATAACAAATGAAGTCAGAAAGGGTTGAAAATTGGTGATGTGGCTTTGAATGGTGCATTTTGAACACAAAAAAACTATGGAGTTTAAATAAGTTCAAAAAATGAAATCCCTTTGTAACATACGAGTTTCCGTATGAAACCCTGATACTTCGAAACAGATTGTCCATTTTGTACACGAATTATCATAAAATAAAATAAAAAAGTAATTTGAAACAAAATAATATAAACTTTAATAAAATATATAAGTAGAAACAAAATAAAATAAACTTTAATAACATAAACAAAATTTATGAAAGTAAAATTATCAAAGTATTTTCTGTTCAAAACATTATAAGCAACCTCTAGTATTATTGAAACTAAAATTATATAAAATTGATGCAACTAAAATTATCAAAGTATTTTCTGTTCAAAATCATTAAAAGCAAAAAGAATTTTCATAAAGAACTTTTTGTTAGAAACTTTAATAGCAAAAAGAATTATCATAAAAAATAAATAAGTAATTAGAAACAAAATAAAATAAAAAAATAACTATTTTTTTGTAAGTAGAAACAAAAAAAAAAGCAAAAAAGAAAACAAAACTGGGAAAAAATAAAAAAATTGCCACCTATAGGGCCACCACAGCCTGAATACGACTAGAAACCCATCCATGGGCCAGGATTCAGGCCCGTAGAAGGCCCAGTAGACCCACAAGTATAGCAGTGTTAGATTTGGCCCATAGGCCTACAATTCAGAGGAGTTCGAAAGGGAAGAGGCAACCGAGCTTATAAACAGGTGCCGAACGCTCTCAACTAGCGAGGTGGGACTAAACTCCCACCACCACGCCGTTGTGCAAGGCCTTTGGTCCCGGTTGGTGCCACCAACCGGGACTAAAGGGGTGCATTGGTACCGGTTCGTGGCATCAACCGGGACCAATGCCCCCCCTTTAGTCCCGGTCGGTGCCACCAACCGGGACCAAATGCCTCTGCTTCCCGCCCTTTGGGCTGCTGAAAAAGGACCTTTGGTCCCGGTTGGTGGCACCAACGGGACTAAAGGGGGCATTGGTCCCGGTTGGTGCCATGAACCAGTACCAATGCCCTGAGTATATAATAAAACACTTAGCAGTTTCGACCAAATCCATCACTTTTTCTTCCTCTTTTTTCCCTTCTTCTTCTCCTCTTTTTTTTCTTTTTTTTCGCGAACTAGGGCAGAGGGTCGAGGGTCAGGAATTAGGGAAGAGGGTCGAGGGTCACCCTCTCGACCGTGATAACTTATACCACGGGAGCACCCCCCGACCCTCTTGCTCGACCAAAACTCTCGAGGACACCCAAACCCTAAAAAAAAAGGATGTCGGTCTCCTACCCCCTCCCGCCGTGCCCCTACCCGACAAACTCTCTCGAGGCCACCCAAATTTACCTAGTTAAAAGAGCGTTGTCGTCGAGGCCACCCCAAACCCTTGAAGCATTGTCGAGGCCACCCCAAACCCTTGAAGCGTTGCCGAGGCCACCCCAAACCCTAGAGAAGCAGCGTCGAGGCCACTAATTAATGTGATTCCTTATTGTGATTAGCTAGCTAGTTCTACGTTTGCCACTAATATATCCATCTGTCATGTTTGAATAATAATTGCCATGTTGTAAATATTTGCAAAAACTATGGAGAACCCCCGAGACAAAGCAACATAAGCGATGTTGGGGGACATAATCAAAAAAGGAAGTGATGCCGTCTTGTCATATCTCAACGACACTGGTGGTCTGGAAGGACAGGGTGAAGAAGAAGACTATGATTATGATGGCTCCGGTGACCCAATGCCGGTACAAGAAGGAGACCGTGATGACGGCTCCGGTGACCGAACCGAGTCCGGTCAGGTATATATATTAGTTAAGCATGTGCTGAATAGCTAATTGATGCATTCATTTTTTCGTGTGTACACATATTAATTAACTCTCCTCTTACTTCTTTTCTCTAGCCCTTCGGATCGAGCACAACTTCGGTAAAGAAACAAGGCCCGAAGAAAAAGTTGCGCTCGGATGAAAGGTTTGAGATCACAGCAATCGCGCGCGATGGCAAGCCGATTGAACTCATCCGGACAAAGGATGCATTTCGTGCTCAGTGCGGGGTTCTTGTTAGGGACAAGATCCCGATCAGTATCCACCAGTGGTTAAAGCCTAAGAATGAAGACCCTGAGGTGTCTTATGTCTCCGATATGCAGAAAGATGATCTTTGGACAACGCTTAAGGCAAATTTCACCCTACCGCCATAGGAGGATCCGGAGAAGCCAGTTAAAGAGCAATTGATCAAGTCTCATGCTCTTAAGAAGATGGAAGAACTATTCAGGAGGTAGAAGAATGAGCTGAAAACAGAGTTTGTCGACGAAGAAAAGACACCGGAATTCACTGGAAAGTATGAGAAGATCAGAGACTGGCCCACATTTGTGGCCCACAAGACATCGGAAAAGAGTAAGAAGGTGTCATCGACAACCAAGGAAAATGCTGCGAAGAAGAAGCATCACCATCGCACGGGGTCAGGTGGCTACCTCAAAGCCGACCTTTGTGGGACAAGGCTGAGAATGACCTGATTGCTAAAGAGGTCGAACCAGAGACATTGAACTGGCCGGACCGTTGCCGGACTTGTTCTTCAGGGTTGGCGGAACCTTGGACCCTGTATCAGGGAAGTGCGTTTGGACGGAAGAGCAGCTGCGAATACCCGTCACGAGGCCTTAGGAGTATATCGAGAAAGCGCAGTAAGGGACGTTCGTTCCAGACAGAGAGAAGGACGAGCTCACAATGGCCCTCGGGAATCCTGAGCACCCTTGATGGACACGAGGCATGCCAGGCTCCGTTCCGTGGAAGGCTGGGTTTCCGGACGCAGGGGGTTACAAATGCCAGGAGAGGAGGAAGAAAGTGGAGCATAGCCAACTGCAGGCGCTGCACGCAAGGGTACAAGGGCTAGAGGAACAAGAAGCAGATCACAGCAAACAACCTGTCGAAGCTTCCCCTAAAGCTAGCCTGCCATCTCAGCGGAGAAGCAGCTGGCTTCCACCGAGCAGACTCAGCAGCTGGAGCCTGTCTTCACAGCTCCTGCTAGCTGCCCCGTGGATGCTATCATGGAGTCTCAACATTGCCACCTTATGACGCAATGGATGACATTGAAAGTCAAGGCGGCTGTTGGCTCTATTTTACTTACTGAACCTGGAACAACCTACCACGGCCGGTCGATTCCAGAAGGATATGCTAGGGTGATGGTGGATCAAATAACAGACGGATTTGAGGACCTTGAGCTTGACCACCCTACGGGTGAAGGGAAGATACGGCTGGGTTCTTCTCTGAAGACTCCATGCCTATGGCGGAAGGAGCTCATTAACCTTCCGAACTGGACGCCTCCGCCTCCTCCTCCTCCTCCGATGAGTCAGGGCAGTCCACCTCCTCCTCCGCCTCCTCCTCGGGCGAGTGATCAGGGCACTCAGCCTCCTTCTCCGGCGCGTGGCGGCACTCCACCTCCTTCTCCGCCTGCGCCGGCGCGCCCGAGCAGCCAGCCTCCTCCTTCTTCGCCTCGTCAACAAGGGCGGATCAAGAGACCCACCGCCGCTCCAGATGCTCCGGCACGTCATAGTCCTTCTCCTTCGCCTCGTAAGAAAGGAAAGACAGCCACAGCCGCTCCGTCTGCTCCGGCGTCTAGCAGTACAGCCAAAGGCGGGAGGCAATATAGATCCGGTCCTTCTCTGAAGACTCCAGAGAAGTTACCATACGAGAGGATCCAGGAGGAAAACACGAAGACGTGCAAGCCGAAGTGAAGAACTTCTTTGAAGGGGTGAAAGCAAAGAAACATCCTCCTCCGGAGGAGAAGATAGATCCGGTAAAAGCGAAGCGTACTCTGGCTGCCCTGAAGAAACCACCAAAGTCTCCGGTGAAAGGCAACTATGAGCGCATTATTACAAAGTCATTTATCAAAGCGGAGTGGTCAAGAAGTACTGTCAGTGGTCAAAGGTTAGCAGAACGACGAGCTGGGAAAATAGTTGCCCAGCTCGGCGAACAAGCGAACCAATCGTTCCCGCCGCTCCAGGTGTCTAGCGATATCGTCGCTAATGATCCAGGCGGGATGTTGCCCGGTTATAACAATCTTGAAGATTACCTGCCCGAAGATGTACATTATGATTTCTTGGAGGTGGACGAACACAAATACGTGTACGGGAAGCCTCTCATCAAAGATGAAAGATCTCTAACAACGATGATGCGAAGATTCCATGATTGGTACATGAAAACCTGCAGAGAGTCTGAGGGGAGGAATATTTTGACGCTGAGAGTTAGAGAGGAGCATGACCTCGTTGGAATTGAACTGTTGAATCTTCCATTTGAGGAGTTCTTCGCGTTTTTCAATCAAAAGGCCCTCGATAAATTAATGATCACTTGCTACTGCCTGTAAGTAGTACTACTTCTGTCATTAAGTCTATATATAGGCAAGCTTTTTCATTGCATGTATTTTTAATTATCCTCACTATATTATGCAGATTGAAGATCGCCGAATTGAAGAAAAGACAAATCGGTGATATTGGGTTCATTAACACAAATCTCACAGATGAATATATGGTTGAATCTCAGGCCAAAGATACCGAGGCCAAGCTGCTACAATCGTTTGTATTAAATCAAAACAAAGCTATAATACTCTTCCCTTACGAATTCAAGTGAGTGTTACTGTTTTGTGCATATTCTGTTTCCCTTATTAGTCGAGGTTATAGTAATGTAATTGATGAGTTATGCATGCGTGCGCAGGTTCCACTATATTCTCCTAGAGATTAAGTTTGAGCAGGGACTAGTAACCATCTTAGACTCAAGACGAAAAGATCCCAAGGAGTATGCGGACATGACTGAAATTCTAGAGAGATAAGTTAAATCGATCATTATCGCACCATATCGGCAACTTTGTTCATTTCATGATATCAAGTAATTGTTTTCTTTGTCTGTCAGGGTTTGGAAAAAATTCACCTCAAAAACTCCGGGACTGCCGAAGAAGCTGCAATTTAGACACCCGAAAGTAAGTACTATAGTAGCATGTTCCGCGCATCTCCTAGTGATTCAAGCGCTAGTTTCATCAATACCATTTAGCATACTTGCTAATTATCAGTTTGATTGACCTCTATTTCTTGTAAAGTGGTTGTGGTAGGAACAAGAGAATGATTACTATGGATACTACATTTGCGAGTCCATCTGCCACACAACCTGTGAGCGGGGCTACTCTGACAAACACTATGAAGTGCGTAAATAATAATATTCACAATTTTATTTTATTACCATCATTTGTGTTGAGTTTCATTTATTCATATATATGTATTGACCCCCTTCTTCAAATTATATATTTTGGATGCGGGATGAACTCCTACCACCAGATCGTATGCGAGCAATTCAAGAGGAATTGGCGGCATTCTTTCTTGACCACGTGATCGCTAAAGACGGAGAATACCATGTGGACCCTGAGTTCATTTGGAATTAGGAGATTATATTGTAAGAGATATTTATATTGTATATATGTAGCCAGTAGCGTCGGATAGATATACGAGAACTTGTTGTCCCACCAATCTCTCAGAGAAGAAGAGGTGGTCGATATCACTTCTCTCTGTATGCATATGTTCATGATGATCTTCTGTTTCCTTCAATTGCTTACTAGCTACCGTGTCTAGTCCTCTCTATACATATAGTACGTAGCGTCGACCAAGCACGGAGATAAGAGAGGACACTTCTCTCTCTATTAATTAGCTAGCTAACACAATATATGAAACACATAAATTAACCCCTCAAAACCCCCTAACCCCCCCCCCCCTTTAAAAAAAACCAAAAACCCCAGACCCTGAAATGCTGACGCGTGGATGCCTATTGGTCCGGTTGGTACCACCAACCGGGACCAAAGGGCCTCCTGCCTGGGCTCGCCGCACCGGCCACGTGTAGGCCCATCTGTCCCGGTTTGTGTAAGAACCGGGACTAAAGGTCTTGGGCATTAGTACCGACACTTTAGTCCCGGTTCAATAACCGGGACAAATGACCCTTACGAACCGGGACAATAGACCCTTTTTCTACTAGTGCTCCCTCGTCGAAGTCAAACAAACCTTGTTGTAGTAAATAGTCGAGAAGTCGTCCTGCTGAGGCCTCAAAGAACCAGTCTGATGAAACAACAACCGTCATCAATGATGAGAAGTAGACCCACCAATAAAATACAAGGACCGACGAGATCCAGGCAAATCCGTTAGATACATAAGCTGACCAGATCCAAGAAGATCCGTCGGGGACACAACGCCATACACCTCCGCTGATGCTAGATCCTAGATGCACCGTCCGAGTATGTAACTTGAGTAATTGAGTATGAGATTTCTACAAAAATATTATGTTCAAAGAAAATTGACCAGTGATTTTCTTGTGTGATATAAGTGTCTAACATTAATTTTCGGGAAAGAAAGAGCATATATGGTAGTGTAAGGGTTTCAAGGAACAAACAACATTCTTTACTTCTGCGTGCTAAATGCATCTGTGGCAGTATTCTGTAACCTTTGCATTAACAGGGAAATATTTGCATGCAGAAAAAAAAATACATTCTGATTTACAAATAGCTCACGCTTTCCTCTAGGAGACGTGGACCGACCGGAAGGTGGATGTCGCACATGAACGTACAGTTTGGTCGTATGCACGTAGCATGGGTCAAGCTTATCCATCTGGAATCACAGGCTCACAGCTCGTGCCGGTGTATACGTCTGGATGGTTGCATGAGATGAAACTTGAATAATGCAACGTGCTGGCCGGTGGCCGTATCACCTTGTTTCCGGGAGAGGATCACCTCTCTGTCATTGACCTATATAGATATATATAAACCTTAAAAAGCGCTCAATAATGGTCGTGGTGGCAAAACAATAGGCAAGCATGGCAAAACCTTCTTGGAAAAGATGTATTTTTGTAATGTGTGATTAAAAATTGTACTTTGGTAATGTTTTTTTAAACAACGGGCCCCTCGTTGATTTCTGTTACGAAACAACCGACGTTTGTACGGAGTTCAAACATGAGAACAAAACATGAAAGCAAACTACATAAAACTACTAGTGCTCACCTAGTCCTACTACTGGTGATGCAGATTTAAATGAGTTGCTGTTAGATGGAGAGAATGCTGATGCAGATATAGAAGAAAAATACCTAGATAAATTGAAACAAGTTTTTTCTTAAAAAAACACAGAGATGCTGTTTCACCTGGTATGATTAGGCTGAAAACAGGTATTCGTGTTAATAGAAAAGCTGGGAAATCCAGTAAAGTGACTTATAAATAATTTACTATCTTTTGTGCTCTGTCATAATGAAAGATATGTTTTGGAATGCTAGGGTGATTGGAGAAGACATTAAGAAAAATTTGTGAGATAATCAATATGTGATTTGCATATTGATATCTTGGAAATTCAAGACTCTTTTAGC
>NC_041383.1:766302283-766319243 GCF_002162155.2 Triticum dicoccoides | reverse complement strand
AAATAGCATAAAACTACTAGTTTACAGGCTAGGGTTCCAAAAAACTACCACATTTTAATTTTTCTCAAAAAACTACCAAACGCGCGGTCGGCTGTTTCAAAAAACCCAAAACGCAGGTGACTAGCATTTTAACCGTTTTCATGACTGGCTGGACCCACCGGTCAGGCCACGTGGCCACGCGCACTCACGGCGCAGCAGTTGACGGCCGTTAGCCCGGCTGGTCCGGTCGGAGCAGGGTAAATACCCCTCCGTCGGTCGGCCCGCCCCTGCTCGCGCACTCTCCCACTCCTCTGCTCCAGTACGAGCTCGCCGCCGGTCGCCGTCTTCGAGGCCGGCCAACATCAACCTCCTTGCCGCCATGCCTTCCTGGAACGACGAGGAAACGAGCTCCAACGATGACTGCGAGGTCGTCAGCATGGACATGGGACTTTAAGTTTATTCCTTGCCACCTAGGGTTAGGGTTTGGGTTAAATGCTAGTAGGCCTAGGCTACAGCCATGGATCTTGCTTAGTTTAGGGTTATTGTTGTCTTTGTGATATGGATCTAGATTAGTGAGAGTGGGGGTTGGTTGTAGGATTGAGCTAACTTAGGGTTCATCTGTGTATGGTGTTAGGGTTCTTGCTGATTTGGGGATTTGTTGAGTGTTTAGGGTTAATGTATAGTGCAAATTTATTGTGCTTTTGAGTGGTGATTGAAACCAGTGTTCTTTTACTTTTTTCTTTTGGTTGCAGGAGGAACCAGACACCATTGTGGAGCCCCTTTTCTGTGGCCAACTTGAGCTTGCTGGACCCAAATGCATTCTGCACCACATGAGGCATGTTAAGCGTGTGGCTTTTGAAGGCATTGTAACAAGAAGGCATTTCTATGGCTGCCCAGTCCAGGTTAGATGTCAATTAAGTTTGTTAGACATGGATGTTCAGTGGAGCACATCATGCAACAGTTTGTTACTGATATGACAGTAGTTGTTATTTCACTTATGTTTTTCTTTGTTACTTTGCAAACTTAATCATGGCATTGTAATTACTTATCATATCTCATTTATGTTACTCATTGTTAGAAAATTTCAAGTTAATCATGGCAGTGAAATAAGCTAATCCTCCACTTGTAATAACTTATCACATTTACAAATGCAGGAAAATGGTGTGAATTGTGGTGTTGTAGAGTGGGTTGATGGGCCTTGGCCTCCTGTACTTCAGAGATGTTTGTGCAAGCTATGGGAAATGTTCCATGAGCAGAACCTAGGAAGGGTACTTGACAAGGAGAAGTTTGAGAAGGAGCTGGACAAGGTTAAGACTGAACATGATAGGGAGTTGGCCAAGCTTAAGATTGAAAATGACAAGCTTTGCATTGAGTACACCAAGCTTGTTGAGGATGTATCCAAGATGTTTGATTGGTAGGATGGTAGGGTGGACAAGAAGGTGAACCAGAAACAGGTGGAGGAGGAAGAACTTGAGAAGAAGGAGGTAGAGGAGAAATCTAGGTTGGAGGTGCAGATGAAAAAGCTTAAACTTGCAGATGAGCAGAGGTGCGTTTTGCAGAGCCAAGCTGATATCATCAAGAACACCAGGAAGGCTATGAAGGATGTTGAAGTTGACAGAGATCTTCTTAAGAAGGAGAAGGCAAAGCTTGAGCAAGTTGTTGCTGAGTTGTTGAAAGATGGGTATGGTAGCAAGGAGAAGTTAGAGCAAATCAAGGCCATCCTTGATTCATGAAGTTGTTGTGAAATATTGGTGAAGTAAGTACATCGAAGGCCTATATATAAGGATGTGGCCTAACTATCTCAAGTGATTATATGGGTGTACATTTTGGGGGAATGTGAAGTTAACCTAGGGTTTGGCACTGCATTTGAACTTTAGTGTCTTATGTAAGAAACATACTTGCTATGTTCTTAAGTATGTTGTAATGGATCTCTAATGCTATAGTATTAAGGAGTAAGTGTTGTAATGGATCTTATATGTTGTTGGCCACTAGTCTCTATTAATCTTCTATGTTATATGTATATTCAGAACTCATATATTTATGTATAGGGGTATTGGTCTTACTGGGCCACTAGTCTCTACTAAAACCCTAGGCCTACTAAAACCCACCCACCACCCACCCCCTCCACCACTGTCAATATAAACCCCTCCCCACCTCGGCCATCCTTTCCCAGCCACTATAGCAACCGCCACCCACATCAAACCCTAGAGATGGATCCTGACATGGGAGATGTCACGGAGGAGGAGGGAGAGGCCATGGAGGTGAGGCCTCCAGCAGCATAGCAGAGGAGGAGGTGCAGGCTGAGGGAAGAGGTGGCCGCCCAGGATGAGCAGGAGCTTGAGTACAACCGCCGGCTCTCTGATAAGGTGCTAGAGAAGTGCAATGATGAAGAGCTTAAGCTTGTTTTCCTTGGTGGCAGGGGAAGGAGCTTCATGCAGATCATTGCTTGGGCGGGGAGAAGAGCAGTCGTGGCTCCTCATCCATCTACTAGGGCTAAGTGGGCTCGTTTCTTAGAGCGTTATGACTGATCTATTTGTATCTCTCTCTATGTATCTACCTATCTATCTATATGTATCTATCTATCTATCTATCTCTCTTTGTAAGATCTGGATCATAATCAATATGTATGCTACTCTGAATCTATGAATGCTACTCTGAATTTATTTATGCTACTCTAAATCTATGTATGCTACTCTCAGTCAATATATGTTTTGGATCTGTAATTTATGTTGTTGAATATCTCTGAATCACCATAACTATTCACACTTGACAGTCCAACCTAACTGTGAATAGTCCTGCTCCTCTCAAAGCACACAAGAAAAATAACTGACTAAATCAACACCAGATTAATTGTTTGAATCAACACAAGATTAACTGTCTGAATATCTCTGAAAGCACACAAGAAAAACCACAAAAGAAAGTATAGTTATTACAAACCGTAGCAGTTCAACCTAAAGACACAAATCCAGCCATATTTGTTCACTAACATAAACAAGGACCAGCCCAAATGAACTCAAGTTCAGACACACACATGCTAGTTACCACTTGCATAGAAATAATCTTTCAACCTCCCACTTGGCTTCCTGATCCTCTTTGACCCAGCCTAGACAAGAGTTGAAGGTGATTGCCTTGGTGCAATGAATGTTCTTCTCTGGGCACTTGCAGACCTGGTGTTCTTTGCTGGAGATGTTGTAGATGATCTGGTGTTCTTAGCAGGAGAAGAGGTGTTGGTGCTTTTCTTTGTAGCTGGTGTTGTTGCTGGTGCTGGAGAAGTGTTAGTCCTGCTCCTCTTGGATGGTCCTTGTGCTGCTGCTATTGAAATAGTTGAAGCAACCCTTTTATTTGACCTATAAGTAGCGATGGAACTGGTGAAGGTGCAGAAGCTGTAGCTCTTGTTGCAGCTGGTCTTGGTTCAGGTGTACTAGCAGCAGGTACTCTTGGAGGCCTTTGAGAATTTGTAGCCTCCGAAGAAACAGCTTGAGAGTAATTTTCTCTATTTTCCTACACAATTAAGAAACTGTAGGATCGAAAGTATGTCTAGAGGGGGGTGATTAGACTAATTGACCAAATAAAAATTTAGCCTTTTCCCAATTTTAGTTCTTGGCACATTTTAGCAACTTAGCGCAAGTCAAGCAATCAACCTACATATGCAATTCTAAGAGTATAGCAGCGGAATGTAAAACAATTCCATATGAAGGTAAAGGGGAGGAGTTTGAGAAGGCAAACACAATTGGAGACACGGAGGTTTTTGTCGTGGTTCCGATAGGTGGTGCTATCGTACATCCACATTGATGGAGACTTCAACCCATGAAGGGTAACGGATGCGCGAGTCCACGGAGGGCTCCACCCACGAAGGGTCCACGAAGAAGCAACCTTGTCTATCCCACCATGGCCGTCGCCCACGAAGGACTTGCCTCACTAGGATAGATCTTCATTAAGTAGGCGATCTCCTTGCCCTTACAAACTCCTTGGTTCAACTCCACAATCTTGTCGGAGGCTCCCAAGTGACACCTAGCCAATCTAGGAGACACCACTCTCCAAGAAGTAACAAATGGTGTGTTGATGATGAACTCCTTGCTCTTGTGCTTCAAATGATAGTCTCCCCAACACTCAACTCTCTCTCTCAGGATTTGGATTTGGTGGAAAGAAGATTTGAGTGGAAAGCAACTTGGGGAAGGCTAGAGATCAAGATTCATATGGTAGGAATGGAATATCTTGACCTCAACACAAGTGTAGGTGGTTCTCTCTTAGAAAATGTAGGTTGGAAGTGTAGGCATGTTCTGATGGCTCTCTCCATGAATGAAGAGTGGGTGGAGGGGTATATATAGCCTCCACACAAAATCTAACCATTACACACAACTTGCCAATCTCGGTGGGACCGAATCATGAAACTCGGTCTGACCGATTTAGCAAATAATGTGACCGTTAGGATTTTTGGTGGGACCAACATGCACCTCGGTAGGACCGATATGGTTAGGGTTAGGGCATAACGTAATCTCGGTGAGACCGATTACACAAACTCGGTGAGACCGATTTTGGTAATGGACACACAGAGGGTTGGTCAGGTAAACTCGGTGGGACCGATTTGCTCATCTCGGTTTGACCGAAACGTTATGAAAGGGAAACATAGAGTTTGCATTGCAGTCTTGGTGGGACCGATCGCTCATCTCGGTTGGACTGAAATGTTACGAAGGGAAACATATAGAATGCAATCCCATCTCGGTGAGACCGAGATCCCTATCGGTGAGACCGATTTGCCTAGGGTTTGTGGCAGTGGTTGTGACATCTGAACTCGGTGGCGCCGGATAGAAAGAATCGGTGGGGCCGAGTTTGACTTTTGGTTTAGGTCATATGTGGATGTGAGAAAGTAGTTGAGGGCTTTGGAGCATATCACTAAGCATTTTGAGCAACAAAGTCATTAAGCAACACCTCATTCCCTCTTGATAGTATTGGCTTTTCCTATAGACTCAATGTGATCTTGGATCACTAAAATAGAAAATGTAGAGTCTTGTGCTTTGAGCTTGAGCCAATCCTTTTGTCCTTAGAATTTTGAGGGATCCACTTTTCTCATCCATGCCATGCCAATCATTGAGCTTTCCTGAAATATTTATCTTGAAGTAGCATTAGCTCAATGAAATATATGTTGTTAGGAATTACCAAAACCACCCAGGGATAGTTGCACTTTCAATCTCCCCCTTTTTGGTAATTGATGACAACTTATAGATCAAAGCTTCGACAAATGATAATAAGATTGAAAAACATTGTCGCTTTGAGAAGTATGTGAAAAGTAAGAGCTTGTCAGGACCCCGACTCAATGCCACATCGATCTAGCATGTAACACCTCATATCACTTTGCGGCCTCACGCACGGTATTCCCACGGGTGTCGCCTTACCTTTGCCCGGGACCGTTTGCGCCTTTTGGCACACGTATATGACAGTGTCGCTAGCATCCATATGATAAGGAGCCCGGGCTGACATGGCTAGTCGTAAACCCAAAGTGGCACAGACTTACAGGGACAGGCATCCATGACCCAGCATCGAACGTGTCAGTCATCAGCGAGTGAATCCAGGCTGTAGCACTGGGCTAGCAGGACTCCGGTGAACCGGGCTGTAGCGGGCTAACAGGACTCCGGTATTCATCGCGTGACATTTCCCCGAAGGGACAGACACAGGAACGGAGAAGGACACATGCCGGCCAGCCTAAGTGTTCCGGAGCAGTAGCAAGCTACCATGGCTCGGTGGAAACACTAGGAGACATTTCCCCGTAAGAGAGGCTACTAAAGATAAACAACTAGATGGTCAGATCCCACACATACCAAGCATTTCAATAACATACACACAATATGCTCGATATGTGCAAATACAACATGGCATCACAACATGACTCTACGACTCAAGTAATTTATTCAATAGGCTCCGAGGAGCGAGATATTACAAACATGGGTCTCATGACCCAACAATCAGAGCATACAAATCAAAGCACAAGCGGAAGCTATCATGTCTGGGTACAGACATCTATAACTGAAAAAGGCTGAGAAGCCTGACTATCTACCAGATCCTGCCGGGGCACAAGATCGTAGCTGAGGTAACAAGCTAAACGTCGAAGTCCACGCGAAATTACTAGTGAGACCGAAGTCTCTCTGCAAAAACATAAAATAGGCAAACGTGAGTACAAATGTACCCAGCAAGACTTACATCAGAACTAACTACATATGCATCATTATCAACAAAGGGGATGGTGGGGTTTAACTTCAGCAAGCCAGCTTTGACTCGGTGGCTATCCTGAACTACGACTGGAATGTAACTCTTTTGAGGTGGCGCACACGAGTCCACATATTCCCCATATCAATACACCACTATGGATCCGCTCCCGTCTCCCTACGAGAGCGCCATCCATAGCACTCACGCTTATCTTGCGTATTTTAGAGTATCCACTTTCACTTGTCTATGAACTGATATAAGCAACCCAGAAGTCCTTTACCGTGGACACGGCTATTCGAATAGATGATGTTAACCCTGCAGGGGTGTACTTCTTCATACATGTTTCCACCACTTAGCGTCTGCACACGACATGTGCTCGGCAGACTTCAAGCGAAAGCCGACGTGGGTGTAGACCACGACCTACCTAAACACTCAAGTCTCTAGTCCAGGTTTATCGCCTATTCGGGTTCCATCCATGAGGAGATCCGGCCGGAGTTTCGCTCACAGCCCCAAACGATGTGAACAGGGTTCTGTGACACCAAACGGGCGCCCGGTATACCCGGCCACGTGCCTACCGCATCACAGCCCACCCCTACGGTCAGCGCTGTCCACGGCCTCCAGCATACTACAAACACCAGAAACTACTTGCAACTCCTGGACAGAGGACTAGGGTGAATAAGAAGTCGAGCGGGGTCATATTTCAGGGCCCAATGTATGGTAGTAGCTGAATCATGGATCACAAACACAGAACTCAGTTCCTGAGGACGGTTGCAATGAGACAACCCACCATGTACTCCTACATGGCCTCTCACCGACACCTTTTACCAAATCGTGTTCACACACTTAGCTCACACACAGTAGGACATGTTCACACACCTCTGATTCATCCCGGATAAATCAGACCTGACACAACTCTAAGCAGTAGCAGGCATGACAAACAAGCAAGAATGAGTAGGCACAACAGGGCTCAAACAACTCCTACTCATGCTAGTGGGTTTCATCTATTTATTGTGGAATGACAGGTCATGCAGAGGATAAAGGGGTTCAGCTACCGCAGCAAGTAACAGTTGAATCGTTGTTGTCCTAATGCAGTAAAAGAGAGCAGGGGCGAGAGAGTAGGATTGTATCGGAATGAACAAGGGGGGTTTTGCTTGCCTGGCACTTCTGAAGATAACATTGAGTCTTCATCAGTGTCAACGATCACAACGTCGGAACATCGTCTACCGGGAGGGAACAGATACCGGCAACAAGAAGAAATACAATCAATGCAATGCACAATATGATGCATGCTCATGACATGGCAATATGAATGTGTTTTGAGCTAATGCAACTAGCAACAGATTAAATGAAGTTGGTTTGAATACAAGATTCAAATTCAAACTCCATATGTGATTATTCAGATGCCATTTATATGATTTGTGCTAAACGGCAGCTATAAGTTGTTCTAACATGCATGAAAATGGTACAGATGGATTCCTTGAATTTTTCTGATAATTTTTCATATATAAATTATTTAATTTGGAGTTACGGTTGAATTTCTACGATTTTTAGAAGTTTTTACAATTTTCTGGAATTTCCTGAATAATATAAATCCAGAAATGAATTATGGCGTCAGCACCACGTCACGGTGACGTCAGCAGGGTCAACTGGGCTGGCTCGGGTCAAACCTGACGTGTGGGGGCCACACGTCAGTGACACAGGACCTAATCCCGGTCAAACCCAGCGCTGACTGGGGTTTGACCAGGGGTGGGGCCCACTGTCAGTGGCCTAGGGGGTTGGTTAGTGCGTCATTAGTGGCTAATGACAGTGCCACGTCACTGGCCACCGGAGTTCGGCCGGCGGCGACCCGAGACGCGGCGGATGTTCACCGGGGTTGCGCTACGGGCGGCGGCTGGACGCGCGAAGGCCACCAGAAGGTAGCCCGTACACGGCCGCACCTAGCTGGCTGCACGAGGGGCCGCGGGGTGGCCGGAGACGACGGCGGCGAGCACTTCCGCGGTGGCCGGAGTTCGGGCTGGGGCAGGGACGCGGCCGCAGCGCTCGAGCGAGCAAACGGAGTGCAGAGGCATCCTCCTGGAGGCGCCAGGAGCGTGTCAGTGCCCCTGGTGCGAGCAAGAGAGGCTCGGGGACGCGGGCTCGCCGGCCATGGCGGACGGCGGCCTCGGGTGACCTCGGGGCTACGGCTAGAGGGCGGGAGCAAGCAGGGGGGCAGAGGGGAAATGCTCAAGGGCTCACGGTGAGTTCGAAGAGAGGGTCGGCGTGCTCGGGGAGGCGACGGAGACGGCGAATCGGGCCGGCGATCTTCGATGCCCGTCGGTGAAGATGGCGGCAATGGCGTCACTGCAGGGCTCCTGGTGTTGCTTGGAGCGGTGGGGAGGAAGAGTAGGTCGAGGCAGAGCTTTGGGAGGCGTCGGGGAGACGAGGCGGTGGTTGTGGCCACGGCGAACGGCGTCGGTGGCGACGGGGCTCCGCTCGGTGGAAGAGAGAGGGAGCCAGAGAAGGGGGGAGAAGGCACGGGGAGAGTGCGAGGCCTGGGAGGGTGCGTGGCGTCGCGGACGGGGTCCAGGGCGACGAGAGGAAGCAGGAGGTGGCCAGGGGAAGCAGGAGGTGGCCGAGCAGGGTGGAGGTGGCGCGCGCGACAGCGTCGCGGTGTCCGTCCTCCTGGCAGGGAGGAAGACGACACGGGAGGGGGGGCGGCGGTGGGCTGGGCCGTTGGGGGAGCTGGGCTAGGTAAGTGGGCGCCAGGTAGGTGGCCCAGGTGGCCTTCTCTCCCTTTCTTTTATTTCCTCTTTTCTATTTCTATTTTCTGTAGTTTGTTTTGATTTAGTTTTAGACACTAAATCATTTTTTATAAATCCTGAGAATAATTGTGGACATTAACTGAATTATTACAGAGGCCCTCAACTATTTCCAGAATTGTTGGAGCATTTAAAAATATTAACAGTATTTAAATGCCCCAATTCAAATACAATATGGTTTAATCAAAAATCCAAAAATGTCTTGGAAAAATATCCATCATCTCTGGATATGGTTTTCACCCTTTTCCAGTAATCATGAACATTTTTGCAAACCAATTTGGGTTCTTTGAAAATATTTTGAAGTTGAACCTATTTGCAATGCTTTGGTGCTAGGGCTTGGTCATCCCCATTTCAAATTTCATAAAATTTAAACATGTTGCATGGATGCTAAAGCAAAAACAAACAAGGGCTGATCTGGGGCTGTGACAGCTCACCCCCACTAAACAAAAATCTCGTCCCGAGATTCAAGCGTAGGGTAAGGTGAAGGGGGAACGCAAACTAGTACAATCTTCACGATCCAGTTGCACTCCAATTGAACGTTGATTCGTTCACCATTATTGTCTCGAAGTCTTGCTCTGAGAACTCCAACTAACATGACAACGAGAGGAAAGGAAAGACCCTAAAAGGATGGTTCTTCTCGAAGGTCGAACAACTCAGGATTAACTCACGGAATGAGACATAGCAACATCTCTCGAGCTGAGAGGCGAAGCACACATCCATAGGAATGGAGTGAAGCAGATGACGAAGGTTCACTAGGTAGACCACAATTCCACACCTAAGAAGGTGGTATACGATTGTCCATGTAGCGAGGAGTTGAGTTGCCATGATACCACGACGAAACATCCTGGAGGAGGGTGATTCATAGATATATCCCCTTAAGTGGCAAAAAGAATTACCTTTGATTCAGAGATCATTGAGACTCTTTAAACCAGCCTAAGGCAATTCTCGAGCAATCGTTTGGAGGGGGTCGGTGGAATGGTATACTCGGACTTGGCTGATGTGGATTACCTTGTTTAAGACAACGTAATGGATGAACTTGCTTACCACCAGAAATGGAAGAGACCCATGGTAGAATGGCACATTGGCGGTGCAAGCTGGGAACAAAATGCAAATGCTGGGAATGATTCTGGTAACTGGGGAGAGGCTCATCAATAGAGAGTGAATTCACTGTTTGAAAAGGTCATAGCATTGCCGAGGAAACTAAGAGGAATCCCAGTTAGAGCCGATGATAACACGTAGCGCTTGTACGTGCTCTCAAGAACTTGAGCATTTCCACAATCATCAAGGTTTTATCAACATCCGTGTCAATGGTGCTGACAACACAACATACTACCATGATGAATAGCGATGGACGATGCAGATGCAAAGGAGGATAACACTTTCTCAGATTTCACCTTAGCGAGGCCAAGGGAACGAAATCTGGATGATCGACCGAGAGACATTTAGCACTCCGCTTCTAATGTTCTCCTTGATGTGCTAGCGTAATCCACCCATAGATATGGTTTGATATCTAGAACATCAAGTAAAAAGGTCGGACTTCGGGAGCACAAAAATCCATAAGGAACAACTACTAGAATAAGTCCTACGAGATCCTTATGGGGAGGTGGCCAACTTCCTCAATCAAGATATTATAATAACAGGTCTTCCGGCTGGGTGTGTTGGCCACGACATCCACTTTACCGGTTTCCGAGGGACCGATATTATAGTTTTTGGGAAATGTTCCAAACCATCATATCTGCCTGAGATTCAGATCTGGTTGGTGTCAGGATATTCCAGACTCATCGAGTCTAGGAAGAAAAACGAAAGTTTGCAACACAAATCGACGAGATGACGTTGCGAGATTCTCGGGGAATGAACTACGATAGTAAGCTCCAAAACATGAGCTGGTTCTGCTACAAACATGTGAACACGTTGTCCCAGACAAGCATGACCACGTGGTAGTCTTACAATAAAACACTACCGAGTTCTGGTTGGGAACCATCACCGTGGATAACGAAGTCCTTGCATAAGTCATATGATTAGCTCTTATGAAGGAACTTCTTCTCCTTGAACAAATCAATCAGTGGCTTGGTGTGCTCGGGACACATATGGAATGAAGGTTGCAAGTCTCCAGACCACAGAATACTTCGCACGTGTGCATGACTGATTTGGGATGATTCCAAGGAAACAAAACAATCTTCCTCGAATTCATGGCGGCAACTTGCATCAGATGCACATGAATTAGGGGAAGTCACTACTTTGATCCAAACATATGCTTCATGAACGAAACACGAAGAAATGCTTACACAAGTTTTCAACACTAGGTTGATGTTCAACATGATTCATGGGGGGAGACAAAATGCTACTGATGGGCTCAACAGCAACTCATCGGAATTTCCATATCACTGGACTTCCACCATCATGTGAACACGGTGATAGCATTGGTCAGACCAAAGATGTAATGGTGTATGCTCGAGGGATCAACCACGAGTAGGACAACATTACGAGCATCGTTGGTACTGATTTGATTTGACGACAGCCCACACTCAAATCAAGGGATGGATAAGACAATAGGTCCAGCAACTGATCACAGGGAGCAATCGATGAAGATATCATCTTTTTTCAACACACACTACACAAGAATATCCCTTTGGAACGAACTAAGTCAGGCAAGCTTTTATCTTCCAACTCTCCAAGTTGTCGTTTAGCTTAACCAACTAGCTCAGGGGTATCCAACACGGATTCTTGGAGAAAGGGTGGTTTACAATAAACCATCTTGATCACGAAATCAACATAGCGGTCAGGTGACAACCTGGTAATACTTCCGAGAAGATATTCGAAAAATCACAAACCACCGATATGTTACTAAGCTCGAGAACAATCTTGCTTTTCAGGGCAAGACAATATGATCAAAGAGCGAGGGATTTGGAATAATCCTAACTCATCGATCAAGGAGTGCACCAGGAAAAGGACTAGGTAGCATGATCAACCTTAGAATGATGATTCAAAAACCAACACGCTAAGAATGAAATTATTGTCCATTAAGTACCAAGCAACAAGGTTGCTAGGAGTATTGAATTCACACATCACGATTCACTTGTCGGCATTCCGGTTGCGACAACACGGAACCGAGGGATGAATAATGATGGCGAGAAGTATCACTGTACCAAGAGTTCATAGGATGGTGTGCAATTCCTACAATAATCCCGATATAAAAGATGGTAATACTCCAAGGTAGAACATAATCAAAAGCTGGGCTGGCATTTTGATCTGCGGAGCACAATTGCTTTAACCCAATCCTAGATATGGATGAGGTACTGGAGTTTGTTTCTCCTAGTCATTCCGGAATAGAATGGCTTGACAGACCACAAGAGTAATAGGCATCGATGAACGAATGCACACATAATCTTGACTATCAATTGATAGACGAGGGTCAGAAGACAACTAAAGAGGGACAACTCAAGGAACATACGATTTTCTGAGTTGTGGATGCATGGATTAGCATGTCGAACGAGTTCGACATATTTCTTCCGGACAATCCATGCAGAAAGGTTGAGCTGGTAGAGTCAGAACATAGCATGGAGAACTCATCGGGAGCACTCTTGTTGTCATCTTTTGGTTCAGAAGAACTCCTGCCAAGAATGGTTCATGGTATTTGGAAGAACGATATACCACGGACCTCGAGGACTATCGCAAAGGTTACTAATATCCTAAAGGAACTAGCAAACACTATCAACATGAAGTAAGTAGAGTGAATCTCGGGTTCAAAACCCAGAAATAGAATGCCTACTAACTAATAACATCACGGGATGCTTTCAAAAATAATGGCCAGAATCATCACACTGGGGATACAAAAGCATTGCTAAATTGCTAGGTGACTTCCTAAACACCTAAGGTCATAATAATAGCTCCAACATCTACGCCGAGGCAACAAAGTACCTCAACCTACCGATTAGTGTGCTTATTCCGACCAAAAGGGACATCGGAGACGGAAGGAAAGGATTTGCAAATGCATCAGACTGTTTAGAGACCTGGGATGACTTGGACAGCATGACGGCTGTAAATGCTCAAAAAAGATTTCAGACATTCACAAAAATGGTGGCATAACCACTCAACATCACAATAGCAAGGTTCCGAGATCAACAGATAACATACAGAAGTAGTAGGAACTGAACTCAAGCTTAAATCCAACAATCTTATAAATCTACTGATTAGTAACACGTCATCCTGATAGATAGATGAGAAGACCTAGTTCCTTAACCCCGTAGGAAAGATAAGATGACTCAGATCAGAGGGGCATAAGGTATAAGGAGTAAAAAGAGCCTTACGTTCCATCCACAATCAATTCCCTTATATAACTAAAGAATTTCTAGACTCAACTTCGACCAGTTTGGCTTGGTAATCCTACAGGCAGTCAAGCTCTGATACCAACGCTGTCAGGACCCCGACTCAATGCCACATCGATCTAGCATGTAACACCTGATATCACTTTGCGGCCTCACGCACGGTATTCCCACGGGTGTCGCCTTACCTTTGCCCGGGACCGTTTGCGCCTTTTGGCACACGTATATGACAGTGTCGCTAGCATCCATATGATAAGGAGCCCGGGCTGACATGGCTAGTCGTAAACCCAAAGTGGCACAGACTTACAGGGACAGGCATCCATGACCCAGCATCGAACATGTCGGTCATCAGCGAGTGAATCCAGGCTGTAGCACTGGGCTAGCAGGACTCCGGTGAACCGGGCTGTAGCGGGCTAACAGGACTCCGGTATTCATCGCGTGACATTTCCCCGAAGGGACAGACACAGGAACGGAGAAGGACACATGCCGGCCAGCCTAAGTGTTTCGGAGCAGTAGCAAGCTACCATGGCTCGGTGGAAACACTAGGAGACATTTCCCCGTAAGAGAGGCTACTAAAGATAAACAACTAGATGGTCAGATCCCACACATACCAAGCATTTCAATAACATACACACAATATGCTCGATATGTGCAAATACAACATGGCATCACAACATGACTCTATGACTCAAGTAATTTATTCAATAGGCTCCGAGGAGCGAGATATTACAAACATGGGTCTCATGACCCAACAATCAGAGCATACAAATCAAAGCACAAGCGGAAGCTATCATGTCTGGGTACGGACATCTATAACTGAAAAAGGCTGAGAAGCCTGACTATCTACCAGATCCTGCCGGGGCACAAGATCGTAGCTGAGGTAACAAGCTAAACGTCGAAGTCCACGCGAAACTACTAGTGAGACCGAAGTCTCTCTGCAAAAACATAAAATAGGCAAACGTGAGTACAAATGTACCCAGCAAGACTTACATCAGAACTAACTACATATGCATCATTATCAACAAAGGGGATGGTGGGGTTTAACTGCAGCAAGCCAGCTTTGACTCGGTGGCTATCCTGAACTACGACTGGAATGTAACTCTTTTGAGCTGGCGCACACGAGTCCACATATTCCCCATATCAATACACCACTATGGATCCGCTCCCGTCTCCCTACGAGAGCGCCATCCATAGCACTCACGCTTATCTTGCGTATTTTAGAGTATCCACTTTCACTTGTCTATGAACTGATATAAGCAACCCAGAAGTCCTTTACCGTGGACACGGCTATTCGAATAGATGATGTTAACCCTGCAGGGGTGTACTTCTTCATACATGTTTCCACCACTTAGCGTCTGCACACGACATGTGCTTGGCAGACTTCAAGCGAAAGCCGACGTGGGTGTAGACCACGACCTACCTAAACACTCAAGTCTCTAGTCCAGGTTTATCGCCTATTCGGGTTCCATCCATGAGGAGATCCGGCCGGAGTTTCGCTCACAGCCCCAAACGATGTGAACAGGGTTCCGTGACACCAAACGGGCGCCCGGTATACCCGGCCACGTGCCTACCGCATCACAGCCCACCCCTACGGTCAGTGCTGTCCACGGCCTCCAGCATACTACAAACACCAGAAACTACTTGCAACTCCTGGACAGAGGACTAGGGTGAATAAGAAGTCGAGCGGGGTCATATTTCAGGGCCCAATGTATGGTAGTAGCTGAATCATGGATCACAAACACAGAACTCAGTTCCTGAGGACGGTTGCAATGAGACAACCCACCATGTACTCCTACATGGCCTCTCACCGACACCTTTTACCAAATCATGTTCACACACTTAGCTCACACACAGTAGGACATGTTCACACACCTCTGATTCATCCCGGATAAATCAGACCTGACACAACTCTAAGCAGTAGCAGGCATGACAAACAAGCAAGAATGAGTAGGCACAACAGGGCTCAAACAACTCCTACTCATGCTAGTGGGTTTCATCTATTTATTGTGGAATGACAGGTCATGCAGAGGATAAAGGGGTTCAGCTACCGCAGCAAGTAACAGTTGAATCGTTGTTGTCCTAATGCAGTAAAAGAGAGCAGGGGCGAGAGAGTAGGATTGTATCGGAATGAACAAGGGGGGTTTTGCTTGCCTGGCACTTCTGAAGATAACATTGAGTCTTCATCAGTGTCAACGATCACAACGTCAGAACATCGTCTACCGGGAGGGAACAGATACCGGCAACAAGAAGAAATACAATCAATGCAATGCACAATATGATGCATGCTCATGACATGGCAATATGAATGTGTTTTGAGCTAATGCAACTAGCAACAGATTAAATGAAGTTGGTTTGAATACAAGATTCAAATTCAAACTCCATATGTGATTATTCAGATGCCATTTATATGATTTGTGCTAAACGGCAGCTATAAGTTGTTCTAACATGCATGAAAATGGTACAGATGGATTCCTTGAATTTTTCTGATAATTTTTCATATATAAATTATTTAATTTGGAGTTACGGTTGAATTTCTACGATTTTTAGAAGTTTTTACAATTTTCTGGAATTTCCTGAATAATATAAATCCAGAAATGAATTATGGCGTCAGCACCACGTCACGGTGACGTCAGCAGGGTCAACTGGGCTGGCTCGGGTCAAACCTGACGTGTGGGGGCCACACGTCAGTGACACAGGACCTAATCCCGGTCAAACCCAGCGCTGACTGGGGTTTGACCAGGGGTGGGGCCCACTGTCAGTGGCCTAGGGGGTTGGTTAGTGCGTCATTAGTGGCTAATGACAGCGCCACATCACTGGCCACCGGAGTTCGGCCGGCGGCGACCCGAGACGCGGCGGATGTTCACCGGGGTTGCGCTACGGGCGGCGGCTGGACGCGCGAAGGCCACCAGAAGGTAGCCCGTACACGGCCGCACCTAGCTGGCTGCACGAGGGGCCGCGGGGTGGCCGGAGACGACGGCGGCGAGCACTTCCGCGGTGGCCGGAGTTCGGGCTGGGGCAGGGACGCGGCTGCAGCGCTCGAGCGAGCAAACGGAGTGGAGAGGCATCCTCCTGGAGGCGCCAGGAGCGTGTCAGTGCCCCTGGTGCGAGCAGGAGAGGCTCGGGGACGCGGGCTCGCCGGCCATGGCGGACGGCGGCCTCGGGTGACCTCGGGGCTACGGCTAGAGGGCGGGAGCAAGCAGGGGGGCAGAGGGGAAATGCTCAGGGGCTCACGGTGAGTTCGAAGAGAGGGTCGGCGTGCTCGGGGAGGCGACGGAGACGGTGAATCGGGCCGGCGATCTTCGATGCCCGTCGGTGAAGATGGCGGCAATGGCGTCACTGCAGGGCTCCTGGTGTTGCTTGGAGCGGTGGGGAGGAAGAGTAGGTCGAGGCAGAGCTTTGGGAGGCGTCGGGGAGACGAGGCGGTGGTTGTGGCCGCGGCGAACGGCGTCGGTGGCGACGGGGCTCCGCTCGGTGGAAGAGAGAGGGAGCCAGAGAAGGGGGGAGAAGGCACGGGGAGAGTGCGAGGCCTGGGAGGGTGCGTGGCGTCGCGGACGGGGTCCAGGGCGACGAGAGGCAGCAGGAGGTGGCCAGGGGAAGCAGGAGGTGGCCGAGCAGGGTGGAGGTGGCGTGCGCGGCGGCGTCGCGGTGTCCGTCCTCCTG
>NC_041383.1:766272384-766300829 GCF_002162155.2 Triticum dicoccoides | reverse complement strand
TGAGAATCGGCGAGATCAATATGGCGACAGACTCGACCGAGATAATAGGCGTCGAGTGCCCTATTCCCCTCCGAGGGGTGGGTCTTACGCTCCTCGGCAGCCAGATGATAGGCGTCAGTACAGTACAGGGCGTAGGGTTCCAGTTGACCCCAGAGAGCCAGGCTTCGACGCGCGATCCATTATCGTGCAAGGGTTGGTCGACCGGAACAGAGCCCATCGAGGCGCACTCGACAGAGATGTACCCACGAGCAGTCGAGTACATGTTTCTGGTCCTGAATGTTTCAGCAGAGCTATCAGAGCCGCAGTTATCCCCCCCAATTTCAGGTTGGCAACAGGAGTCAGCAAGTTCACTGGTGAGTCTAAGCCTGAAACTTGGCTTGAAGACTACCGAGTGGCAGTTCAGATCGGTGGTGGGAACGACAAGGTGGCCATGAAGCATTTGCCCCTCATGTTGGAAGGTTCAGCCAGGGCATGGTTGACTCAATTACCTCCTAGCAGCATTTACACTTGGGAAGATCTGTCCCGAGTGTTCGTCAGAATGTTTGAAGGGACTTGCAAGCGACCAGCGGGATTGACAGAGTTGCAAGTCTGCGTACAGAAAACTAATGAGACTCTCAGAGAGTATATTCAGAGGTGGATCACTTTGCACCACACTGTGGAAAATGTCTCTGATCATCAGGCAGTATGCGCCTTCAAAGACGGCGTCAAGAACAGAGAACTGAGTTTGAAATTTGGTCGAACCGGTGACATGACCTTGAGTCGGATGATGGAGATTGCTACCAAGTACGCCAACGGCGAAGAAGAAGACCGACTCCGAAGCGGCAAGCACAAGCCGAGTCAGTCGGAAAAAGGAAACACCAGTCGGAAACAGAAGCGGAAGGCTGAACCGGCAGCTCCTGGAGAGGCTCTGGCCGTGACTCAAGGAAAGTTTAAGGGGAAACGAAAAGGATCCTGGAACCCCAAGAAGGTAAAGGATAAAGAAGGGAACGACGTGATGGATATGCCGTGTCACATTCACACGAAGAAAGATGAAGAGGGGAATATCATTTACCCAAAGCACACCACTCGCCAGTGTCGACTCCTGATCCAGCAGTTTCAGGGAAAACAGTCTAAGGACAAGGAGAAGGAGTCGGACAAGGCCGAAGACAAAGAGGACAGTGAGGGAGGATATCCGCATATCAACTCCACTCTGATGATCTTTGCAGATGTGGAAAGCAGAAGTCGACTGAAAGTGATTAACCGAGAGGTGAACATGGTTGCCCCAGCAAAGGCAAATTATCTGAAGTGGTCCCAAACACCCATCACATTCGACCAATCTGATCACCCGACTCATATTGCCACCCCCGGGAGGCAAGCTTTGGTGGTCGATCCAGTTGTCGAAGGCACTCGACTGACAAAGGTGCTGATGGATGGTGGAAGTGGGCTGAACTTATTGTATGCAGACACATTGAAAGGTATGGGCATTCCGATGTCCCGACTGAGCACTAGTAACATGAGCTTCCATGGAGTTATACCAGGGAAGAAGGCCGAGTCACTCGGCCAGATAGCTTTGGACGTAGTGTTTGGTGATTCGAAGCATTTTCGCAAAGAAAAGTTGACGTTTGAGGTCGTGGATTTTCAAAGTGCATATCATGCCATTTTGGGGAGACCAGCCTATGCACGGTTCATGGCTCGACCATGTTACGTGTACCTCAAATTGAAGATGCCCGGTCCCAAAGGTGTGATCACTGTCACCGGTGATAGGAAAAAGGCAGAGGAGTGCTTTCAGAAGGGCTCCAAGATTGTCGATTCCCAAGTGACAGCGGTCGAGTTCGAAGAATACAAGCAAAACGCAGATCCGAGTGACTTGCTGCGATCCAAGAAGCCCGCCACGGAGTCTGCATTCCAGTCGTCCGGTGAGACGAAGCCTGTTCACATTCACCCGACCGACCCCGAAGCAGCTCCGACCCGCATCTCCACAACACTCGACCCAAAATAGGAAGAAGCGCTCATCCAGTTCCTCCGTGAGAACTGGGACATTTTTGCATGGAAGCCCGCTGACATGCCAGGTGTTCCCAGGGGACTGGCTGAGCATCGCCTAAGAGTCGACTCGTCTGCAAAACCAGTCAAAGAGCATCTTCGGCGGTCCGCCGTCCAGAAGAGAAAGGCCATCGGTGAAGAAGTGGCTCGACTGTTGGCGGCAGGATTTATCCGAGAGATATACCACTCCGAGTGGCTCGCTAATGTCGTCATGGTTCCTAAGAAGGACAAGTCGCTCCGAATGTGCATTGATTTCAAGCACATCAACCGGGCCTGCCCGAAAGATCACTTTCCTCTCCCTCGCATAGATCAAATTGTTGACTCGACCGCGGGATGCGAGAGGTTGTCTTTTTTAGATGCTTACTCCGGGTACCACCAGATCCGTCTGTACGAGCCCGATGAGGTAAAAACAGCTTTCATCACTCCATTCGGGTTCTTCTGCTATATCACCATGCCATTCGGCCTCAAGAATGCCGGAGCCACATTTATGCGAATGATTCAGAAGTGTCTACTCACCCAAATCAGTCGGAATGTGGAAGCTTATATGGATGATATTGTTGTCAAGTCACGAAAAGGTTCCGACCTGCTCGCTGACCTCGCCGAAACATTTGCCAACCTCAGAAGGTATGATATCAAGCTCAATCCATCAAAGTGCACATTTGGAGTTCCTGGTGGCAAGTTACTCGGTTTTCTCGTTTCCGAACGGGGAATCGACGCTAACCCAGAGAAGATTGGCACTATTCTCCGAATGAAACGCCCTGTGCGAGTGCACGATGTCCAGAAGCTTACTGGAAGCTTGGCCGCATTAAGTCGATTCATCTCACGACTCGGTGAAAAGGCACTGCCTCTTTACCGACTGATGAAGAAGGCTGACAAGTTCGAGTGGACTCCAGAAGCTGATGCAGCGTTTGCCGAGCTAAAAGCTCTGCCCTCCACCCAGCCGGTGCTTGCTGCTCCAATCAGCAAAGAGCCTCTGTTGCTCTACATCGCAGCCACAGGACAAGTCGTCAGTACCGTGCTAACGGTCGAGCGGGAAGAAGAAGGAAAAGCTCTCAAAGTTCAGCGCCCAGTGTATTATTTGTCTGAAGTCTTGACTCCATCCAAGCAGAGATATCCTCATTATCAGAAGCTTGTGTATGGAATATACATGACCACAAAGAAGGTTGCTCATTATTTCTCTGACCATTCCATCACAGTCGTCAGCGACGCTCCACTATCAGAGATTTTGCACAACAGAGACGCAACTGGTCGAGTGGCCAAATGGGCGATTGAACTTCTTCCCCTTGATATCAAGTTTGAGGCAAAGAAAGCCATTAAGTCCCAGGCGATAGCATATTTCCTCGCCGAGTGGATTGAACAACAGCAGCCGACTGAAGTTCACTCGGAGCATTGGACCATGTTTTTCGATGGCTCTAAGATGTTGAATGGTTCCGGTGCTGGGGTTGTCCTGGTTTCCCCCAGAGGAGATAAGCTCAGATATGTGCTCCAGATTCACTTTGATTCCTCCAACAATGAGGCGGAATATGAGGCCCTCCTATATGGGTTGCGCATGGCCATTTCACTCGGCGTCCGTCGCCTAATGGTCTATGGCGACTCGGATTTAGTGGTCAATCAGGTGATGAAAGAGTGGGACGTGAGAAGCCCAGCCATGACTGGATACTGCAGTGCAGTGAGGAAGCTGGAGAAGAAGTTCGAGGGGTTGGAGCTCCATCATATACCCCGACTGAAAAATCAAGCAGCTGATGATCTAGCAAAGATAGGTTCCAAGAGAGAAGCCATTCCGAGTGGTGTGTTCTTGGAGCATATACACACTCCGTCAGTCAAAGAAGATCCTTTCACCGAAGAAACTCCGCAGCCCAAGGGCGCCACAGATCCGACTGAAGTTGAAGTCCCAGCGGTGGTCGACTTGATCATGGAGGTTTTGGTGGTCATTCCCGACTGGACGATTCCGTATGTCGCATATATCTTGAGGAAAGAGCTTCCGGAGGATGAGGAAGAGGCTCGGCAGATCGTCCGTCGATCTAAAGCCTTTACCGTAATCAAAGGACAATTATACAGAGAAAGCGCGACTGGAGTCGGTCAGAAGTGCATAACACCAGAAGAAGGTCGACTCATCCTCAATGATATTCACTCGGGGACCTGTGGTCATCATGCGTCCTCTCGGACCATCGTGGCCAAAGCATACCGAGCCGGATTTTACTGGCCCAAGGCGAATGAGATGGCAAAAGAGATAGTAGATAAGTGCGAGGGATGTCAGTTCTACTCGAATATGTCGCACAAGCCTGCGTCAGCTTTGAAGACCATCCCACTCGTCTGGCCTTTTGCAGTTTGGGGGCTGGACATGATCGGTCCTTTGAGAACAGGACGAAGTGGCTTCACGCATGTACTGGTGGCAGTCGACAAGTTCACCAAGTGGATCAAGGCTAACCCAATCAAGAGCCTTGACACCGGTACTGCTGTTAGCTTCATCAGGGAACTAATATTCAGATATGGAGTCCCGCACAGCATCATTACGGATAATGGGTCGAACTTTGACTCAGAGGAATTCAGAGCTTTCTGCGACTCCCAGGGCACACGGGTCGACTACGCATCAGTCGCCCATCCGCAGTCGAATGGACAAGCAGAGCGAGCTAATGGACTGATTCTCAAGGGACTGAAGCCTCGACTGATGCGTGATCTCAAACACGCGGCTGGAGCTTGGGTCGACGAACTTCCATCTGTACTCTGGGGACTGCGGACCACGCCTAATCGGTCGACCGGAAGAACTCCATTCTTCTTGGTCTATGGAGCTGAAGCAGTCTTGCCGAGTGATCTTCTCCACAATGCTCCTCGAGTTGAAATCTACAACGAAGCAGAAGCTGAACAAGCGCGGCAGGACGCAGTCGACCTTTTAGAGGAAGAAAGGGAGATGGCTCTGATCCGATCGACCATCTACCAACAAGTTCTGCGCCGTTTCCACGCCCGAAATGTGAGAGGTCGAGCCTTCCAGGAAGGGGATTTGGTTCTCCGAGTGGATCAGCACAAACCACACAAGCTTGCTCCTTCTTGGGAAGGCCCCTTCATCGTCACCAAGGTTCTCCACAACGGGGCGTACCGTCTCTACAACGTCGAGCATAATATCGACGAGCCCTGAGCTTGGAACGCGGAGCTACTCCGCCCATTTTACACTTAAGTTTTATCACTCAAATGAGTTGCAATAAAGTACTTTTGTAGTTCATGGACCTCAAAATAATAGTGTCATAGTTCCTCCACAATATCTGTCACTTTTTATTTTTATTTTCCAATAAAATTCCCCTCAGTGGGTGACTTAGTTGCGAATCCGTTTCGCCTAAGTTTGTAAAAATCCTACCGAGTGGTGAGCCAGACTCCCACTCAGAGGCTTAGCTGCGAATCCGTTTCGCCTAAGTTATCAAAATCCTACCGAGTGGTAAGCCAGCCTTCCACTCGGAGGCTTAGCTGCAGCCTTGTGCTCGCCTAAGTTATCAAAATCCTACCGAGTGGTAAGCCAGCCTTCCACTCGGAGGCTTAGCTGCAGCCTCGTGCTCGCCTAAGTTATAAAAATCCTACCGAGTGAAGAGCAACCCTCTCACTCGGGGGCTTAGCTGCAGTCCAAGCACTCGCCTAAGTTGTGAAAATCCTACCGAGTGAAGAGCAACCCTCTCACTCGGGGGCTTAGCTGCAGCCCTGTGCTCGCCTAAGTTACAAAAATCCTACCGAGTGAAGAGCAACCCTCTCACTCGGGGGCTTAGCTGCAGTCCAAGCACTCGCCTAAGTTGTGAAAATCCTACCGAGTGAAGAGCAACCCTCTCACTCGGGGGCTTAGCTGCAGCCCTGTGCTCGCCTAAGTTACAAAAATCCTACCGAGTGAAGAGCAACCCTCTCACTCGGGGGCTTAGCTGCAGCCCAGTGCTCGTCTAAGTGGACTAAAGAATAAGTCGATTGCAGCACAGGCACCTTGCTTTGAACCTGCAAAAGACATTCTGAGCCGAAGGCAATCGTATTCAAGCACCAAATCCAAGTTTGAATCGACATCTAAAGGAACCGAAAGTGCTCAGGCGTCAAGCCTGTTAAGGTTTGTCGGTTACAATTTCACTCGGCATACCGAGGCAAATTTAAAGCGTCGAGCCAGAAGAAGTTTTTTACCCCTCCTGTGGAGGGCTGGAAGGTGCAACAAATTCATCAAGGTCAATCCCGTCGGCGATCCGAGTGGCAGCTGCAAGGAAAGTTTCCATAAAGGATCTGAAGTCGTGCTTCTTGGTATTGGCCACCCGAAGGGCCGCCAGCTTCTCTTCTCGCGCATCTTTGCAGTGGACTCGGGCCAGACACAGAGCGACATCTGCACCACACCGAGCCGAGGACTTCTTCCACTCCCGCACTCGACCAGGGATCGTGTTCAAGCGGGCCATCAGCGACTCAAGGTCATTCTGAAGTGTCTCCTCAGGCCAGAGCGTCGAGTCGATGCGAGATGTGGCGGCCTTCAGCCTTGCGAGATAGTCCACGACAGCTGCAACACGAGACTCCAGTCGGAAAACATCCATGGCAACTTCGTCGTTCACCGGAGAATTGACGGGGTCAAGGTTTGGTTCCAGTCGGCTGGTTTCTTCTTCAAAGTTTTGACAAAATTCTGCAAGGGTGATCACTAAGTCAAGGAGATAGTCGAATGGAAAAAGCCACAATTGGAAATATTTGCCAAACATGGAGGTCTACCTTCAAGCATAAGGAACAACTTTTTGGCAAGGCCACTCAGGAAGGCCTCCAGTTCAGTTTTCTTCTCAGTCAATTTGCTGACTTGGTCGGTCAGGGCAGCTTTGTCAGTTTTCAGTCGACTGACCTCCTTGTTGGCAATCCCAAGAGCAGCTTTCAGATTGGTATTGTCTTGTTCGAGCTTGGTAACTGAAGCTAACTTCTCGTCAGCAAGCTTGATCTTCTCAGCTAGCTCAAGGTCTTTCTTCTGCTGGGCCTCCCTTACCTTACCTGCAAGTTACAGCAAGATCAGATGCTGAAACAAGCAAGGGGAAAAGCAGTCGTCAGGGTCTCACCAAACATACCTTCGGTCTCCTCCTTTGCCTTTGTCAGCTTCTCCTGAACCAGCTTCAAGCTCAGCTCGACTTGAGTATGTTTTTGTTCCAGCTCTGAGTAGCGAGCCACAAGATCACAGGAGTTCTATGAAGAACCAATCGACTAAATGTCAAATATAATTCACTTCCGAGTGGAAAAGGGATAAACACACGTTTCTAAGACTACAGCCAAATACAAGCATTCGACCGTAGTCTCGGGGACTACACCCAGTGGGTGCACTCAGCGTGCCCCCACTAATCCTGTTGAAGACAAAGTCGACCAGTCGACCTCAAAAAAAAAATGTGCGAGATGCATTCTCTAAGACTGTGATCAACTGCAAGCAGTCGACCACAGTCTCGGGGACTACACCCAGTGGGTGCACTCAGCGTGCCCCCACCGGTTTGTGAAATCCAGTCGACCAGTCGACTGACAGAAAGATTGACATTATAAAGCCTAAGGCCGACTGCCAGCAGTCGACCTTAGCCTTGGGGACTACACCCAGCGGGTGCACTCAGCGTGCCCCCGCTAACACGGAGTTTATTCGACACACCCAGTGGGTGATTACTATAAATTCCGGAAAAGAAAAGTTTTTGGTAGCATATCCAACAGAACAAACAGCGGTCGACTGACCTGGACATTGCTTTGGAGGGCAGAGCTGGCGTCATAAGCTGCCTGGCTCGCGTCCCGGATGGTCTTCAGCTGCTCCATCATGAGTCCCGCCTGGCGTATTGCCTCCTTCGCTGCGCCAGCTTGGTCCTCTGGGACGTGGTGCGTCGTGAAGAGGGAGGGCTGCTGAGCACTCGTCAGTGGATTTGCGAAGGACACCGTGTGTCGAGTGGTGTTCTCTTCTTCCACAGTCAGAATCTCAGGCGCCGTCACATCCTGAGGCACCTTACTGGCAGACGCTTTCCGACTCCTCCTGCGTGCCAGTGGTTCTTCATCCTCGTCGTCATCAGGGAGATTGATAACAGTATTGGGTGGAGCTGCGGAGAAGAATCAGGATCAGAGATCGCGAGTCAGTCGACTAAGAACGATGTTAAGAATACAGTACCTGGGTTCGAATTTGCTGCATCCTCCATCTCGTGGTCATCAGCCCGGGCCGAAGTCTCAGAAGTAGCAGCACTGCAACTCCAAAGGATCAGTCGACTAACTTCAGCGTCGACCAGAGATAAAGTTCGCACAGAATAAGAAAATATGAGCAGCACAATTACCCTGATATGGTGGGGATGGACACCTTCATCTTCGGCAGGAGCTTGGTCGGCTTTGGCGGAGCCCCCCTAGGCTGCTTCGGCGCCTTTTCAGTCGGCGCTGGAGAAGTGGTCCTAGGGCGCTTGGTCGACTGCGTCGCAACCCCCTTGCCACGTTCAGTCGAAGGGTCGTGGACGAGCTTCGACCGCCTTTCCGAGCGCGGTGGCACGACCTCCTCCTCTTCCTCCTCGTCTTCGGCATCATCATCATCGCCGTCGTCATCATCATCGTCGTCGTCGTCCCCTGCAACGTCCGAGTCCCATTCCTCCTCGTCCTGGCTCTCGCCCCCACTCGCCTCACCCTCCTCAGTCGGAGTTTGTGCCCCATTGGGCATCGAGTACAGCTCGGTGAGGGCCTAGCAGATATCAAGACAATGATCAGTCGACCAGTCGGCAGAGTGGACAGAGATGAATGCGACAAGAATGTAGTGGAGAGCAGGGCAAGTGTACCTTATTTGGATCACTGTTGTGGTCGAGTGGAGGAATCCTTCTGGCTCCGCGTGGGTTGTCCTTGTTTCCGGTGACGGCTGCCATCCATCTTTCCAGAGTGACATCGTCGACTGCTTCTGGATGGACTCTAGTCTCGTCTTCGGTCCCACAGTACAACCACATGCAGTGGCTCCGGAACTGGAGGGGCTGGATGCGACGCCTGAGGAAGACCTCCAGGAGATCCATGCCCGTCACTCCCTCCCGAACCAACTGCACCACGCGCTCCATCAACATCTTCACATCAGCTTTCTCCTCCGGGATCAACTTCAGAGAGGAGGGCTTGTTCACTCGGTCCATGGTAAACTGTGGGAGTCCACTCGACTGTCCCGGCGTCGACTGGTCCCGGCAGTAGAACCAGGTCGACTGCCAGCCTCTGACTGACTCGGGAAAGGTCATGGGCGGAAAGGTGCTCTTGTTCCTCACCTGGATGCCCAAACCCCCACACATTTGGACGACTCGGGTCTTTTCGTCGCCTGGACTCGCCTTCTTCACGGTCTGAGAGCGACACGTGAATATATGCTTGAACAAGCCCAGTGCGGTCGACAGCCCAAGAAACCCTCACACATGGACACGAACGCAGCAAGATAGGCAATGGAGTTTGGGGTAAAATGGTGGAGCTGTGCTCCGAAGAAATTCAAGAAGCCACGAAAGAAAACACTCGGCGGCAAGGAAAACCCACGATCCACATGGGTGGCCAAAAGCACACACTCACCCTCTTCTGGCTGAGGCTGCCACTCCTTCCCCGGAAGCCTCGCAGCTCCGTGGGGGATCAAGCCCTCGTTGGCCATGTCGAGAATGTCATTCTCAGTGATGGTCGACTGGATCCAGTCTCCTTGGACCCAGCCTTTCGGCAGGCGGGATCTGGACGAGGACCCTCCGCGGCTGGTGGATCTCCCCTTCGCCTTCTCCGACGCCGACGCCTTCTTTGCACGCTCCAGCGCCGCCGTCTTCTCCTTGGCCATGGTCGCCGGCGAGATGCGCGAAGGGAAGTGGTGCGGGGGCAAGAGCGAGCACGCTGAGCAGGGAGGAAGGAAGCAGAGAGAGGGGGAGAATGCTAAGGCGCAGCACAGAAATCCTCGCCGGGCACATTTATAAGGTCCCTTCCGAGTGGATGACAGGTGGGCCCGGTCGATCTAATCATATCTGGAACAGTTATGCAGACGGGATACGTGGCGAAAAAGGCGGCGCGGAGATCGAGGCGTCCATGCCCCGTCCCATCCGAACGCCGCGGTCCGCCCCGCTTCGCGCGCGCCCCAAAATTTCGCATCCCGCGGAATCCGCGAGCAACAAATCAGTCTGTCAGGCGCGGTGTTTCCGGCGATCCGTCGCTCGGAGATCGTCGAAGCCTGAAAGATCACTCGACGCAAAAACAGAATGGATCAAGTCAACTGAAGGCAAGTTGTTTCCTGTCGACAAAGGGATTCTTTGGTCCAGAACAGCGCACAACCGGAGCACAAAGATTAATCGGAAACGACATCAACTCCTTCTTCACTCGAAGCCTCAATCCATTCGGGGGCTAATGATGGGGTTATGTACCTAGGGTAGGGTTATGGACCTGATCCAAGTAACTTACCCCAGGACATCCTTAGAAGAGGTCGCCTTCCAGTCGACCAACGAGGATTCACTCGACTGGCCTGAAGGACTCGACCACGAAGACTCACTCGACCACCAGGAGGTCAAGAGGCACTCTGCACTGCAACGGCCTGTAATCAAGTAGACTTTATGATAGTAAAGGCCTTTATGTGGGGCGTTACCAGTAACGCCCCAGACTTAACTCACCTTAAACCCTCTCCTACGTGGGCTGGCTGGGGTCCTGGCGCACTCTATATAAGCCACCCCCCTCCACAGGCAGAGGGGTTCGGCACCTTGTAATTCATACATTCATAATCCACTCGACCGCCTCCGGGCACCGAGACGTAGGGCTGTTACTTCTTCCAAGAAGGGCCTGAACTCGTACATCCTTTGTGCTTACAACCTCTCCATAGCTAGGACCTTGCCTCTCCATACCTACCCCCCACTCTACTGTCAGGCTTAGAACCACGACAGGTGGCCCAGGTGGCCTTCTCTCCCTTTCTTTTATTTCCTCTTTTCTATTTCTATTTTCTGTAGTTTGTTTTTATTTAGTTTTAGACACTAAATCATTTTTTATAAATCCTGAGAATAATTGTGGACATTAACTGAATTATTACAGAGGCCCTCAACTATTTCCAGAATTGTTGGAGCATTTAAAAATATTAACAGTATTTAAATGCCCCAATTCAAATACAATATGGTTTAATCAAAAATCCAAAAATGTCTTGGAAAAATATCCATCATCTCTGGATATGGTTTTCACCCTTTTCCAGTAATCATGAAAATTTTTGCAAACCAATTTGGGTTCTTTGAAAATATTTTGAAGTTGAACCTATTTGCAATGCTTTGGTGCTAGGGCTTGGTCATCCCCATTTCAAATTTCATAAAATTTAAACATGTTGCATGGATGCTAAAGCAAAAACAAACAAGGGCTGATCTGGGGCTGTGACAGAGCTCCCCCTAAATTTGTGCATTATTTACGATTTGCTTTGGACTGCAAATGCACAATGAGTTAGGATCATGAGTTACTCTTCCATGTCACATACATCTTGGTGGAGCGCTCAAAATGATAATAATTAAACACATGCACTCATCACCAAGCAAAGTGAATGATCATATGAGGAAATAAGAGATAATATCATCCAACAAGCATTAATGTAGCATAGCATATGATCAAACACATGATCATCCAAGTATCTCACACAAGGCATAATGTATCAAGCAAACAAGCAAACACACGAATAACAAAGTTCAACCACACAAAATACAAGAGAGATCAAAGCAACACTCTCTCTCGAGGCCTATGATCTATACATTTTCTCCCCCTTTGGCAACAAGTTACCAAAAAGTTCATAAAAAATGCATAGTGCTAAACGACTCTCAGGCTTGGTCTTCATGTGATGGTGTAGAGATGGCTCCTTGGACGAAGACTTCTGTTGATGTAGCTGGAGCTGGTGGAGTGGGTGCTGGAGCTGGAGGCACTGAAGCTGTAGCTGGTGCAGATGATGTAGCTCTGGTGTCTGGAACAGGCACTGCAGCAGATCTCTGTCCTCTGGGCACTCTAGCAAAAGCATCAATACTTGACTTTCCCTTCTTCTCCTCCACATCCTCCTGAAGTTGCTCAACTGCAGTTTAGATCTCTATAACTTTGACATCAAGAGCATAAAACTTCTGCTCTATGATTCTCTCCAAGCTCTCTTGGTTTTGAGTTAGGGTGGCCAAGCCCTTCTCAATCCTCAAGGTGGAGGCAATCAAGTAGCCAAGCTGATCTTGCTTGCTCTTCAGGAAAATCTGAGATGCCTCTTCAGCAGTTAGCATCTTTGCAGCCTTCTCAGCCCTTGCCTTCTCTTTCTTCTCTTATGCTTGCACAGATGATGGCTCATTTTCATCCATCACAATGGTGTTGTCCTCGAAATCAAGGTAGATGGGCAGGTGCTCCTTGTCCAAAAGATATGTGCCACTGCCCATCTTGGAGTTTATAAGCTCCTGAATGTGTGGGGCATACCCACAACTCCTCTTCTAATCAGCAACAGTCCTTTTGATTGTTTCCACAATCAGACTCATGACTTTGAATTTCTGAGGCACATCAAATATATGCAGCAAGTTAATTGCATGGCCTCTGATCATCTTGTGATCACCTGACTTGGGCAGCAGAGTGTGCCTTAAGATCCAGTTGATAGTAGGCAATCTTGACAATAGGTAATGTACAGATCCAAACTTGTGTGTCTCTAGTGCAGCATCTGGGATCTCTTTGTACATGTGAGCCATAGAGTTGTGGTCTTTCTTCTTCTTGGCATAGACATCCAAGTCATCCTCATTCTCTTTTGGAGCATTTATCAACTCAGACCATTCTTCAACTGTTGATTGGTACCTGGTACCCTCAGACATCCAGACTATCTTCCCATCTGGGTAGAAATGAGTTGTGGAGTAAAACTGCATAATGAGCTCATCATTCCACTTTGTGAGCTTCTGCCCAACAAAGTCATCTACTCCACAAGACTTGAAACTGTCATACACTCCAGGATAGTGCTCTTCATTCTTCTTGATGTACTCCCAGTCAACCCATCTCATGTCACATACTATGGGCTTCTTGTCAAGAAACACTGTCTCATAGAAATCTTGCTGTTCCTTAGTGTGGAACCTGTACTCCACTGCAGTTCTTCTTCTGATAGCATAGGGATCAGTCTGTCTCCACTGTCTCAGACCTGCATCCTCCTGAGCTTCATATCTTCTGCAACTGGATGAGCATCATTGTGATCAGGAATCTTGGGCTTCAACTTTCTTAAGACAAGTGAATCTTCATCTTCTTCTTCAGCATCTTCAGTCACTGGGGCCTTGTTCTTCTCTTCAGCTGGAATACTCCTAGTGTTCCTCTTGTGTGCAGACTTGGGTTTAGGAGCAGCAGCCTTGGGAGCATCTTTGGGCTTAGATGGTGCAGCCACTGATCTGACAGCATCTCCCATCAGCTTCTGAGCTTTAGGTGCTGGTGCAGCAACCTCTTCCTCTTCATCTTCCATCATTGAGGGCTTTCCAACAACTCTGGCCATGGTCTTCTTGACCCTTTCTTTCCTTTTCTTCTCAGCCACAACTAGTTCTTTGGGTTCAGATCCCAAAGTCTCTTGAGTGGATGCTCTGGCCTTTGACATAGGAACTCTTTTGGCAGGAACCTTTGTTTTCATTCCTGGCTTAGTGGATACAGTTGTGCCATATTCCTTCTTCAGCACTTTCTTCTTTGTGGTGGCCTCATCCTCAACAGCCACATAGTCCTCATCTTCAGAATCTGAGGTTTTCTTCTTTCTGGTCCTGGTGGCCGCCTTTGGCAAATTGCTGGGTGTGCTCCTGCTACCCTCATCATAACTGCTAGAGGGACTAGTGCCCTCACTCATATGAACTTGCTCCTCAGACTTGTTCTGACTGTCATTCTGATCTGACATGATGCAAACTCTGACAGCAGACCCTGTGAATAGATATAAATGAGGTAGAGTAGATGAGCATCACAAAGCACAGAGGTTTTTGCAAAAATTGAGTCAAAAACTTAGTTTTAGTTTTCCACAGAAAGCATTTCAGAGCTACCGATTTGTAAACTCGGTGATACCGAAGCAGCTTTTGGAACCTAAACTAGTGAACTCGGTCATACCGAGTCACAGTTCGGTGGCATCGAGACTGCTAGGGTTTCACAAAGAATTGAACTCGGTCACACCGATTTGCAATCTCGGTCAGACCGAGAATCACATGTGCAATGGCCTAAGCCAAATCGGTGAGACCGATTTCTACAACTCGGTCGGTTCGAGATGAATTTGGCGGAAACCTAACCCTAAATTTTCAATCCAAATCTTATCTACGGAGTGATTTCGCTGGATAGGAAGATTTCAAACGTGGCAAGATTCATGGCAATGCAATGTGCTAGGAATCGGAGTAAGGAATAGCACAAAGTTCAAATCCATACCCTAACGCGGTGATAGATTTGCTACGGTGACAACAGCGGAGCAGAATCCCGTTGACGGCGGCGGAGACCAGTGGCGGGAGGTCGCTGGCGACAAGGAGGACGATCCGGAGACCCGAAGAGGCAGAGCAGGCTGTGCGCGGGCGAGGAGTTTCGGAAAAGTTTCCAAATTTGGCCCGGGGGTATATATAGCCTGACCCTGTCGGTGTGACAACTCGGTGGCACCGAGATGCATTACTGCAAGCAGTTACTGCAACTCGGTGTGACAGAAAAGTTCTAACCGATTGCACCAAGATTGAAAACCTAGATCAACTTAGTGATCTCGGTATGACCGAAAAGGTTGAATCGGTCAGACCAAAACACACAAAGAGGTTTTGGAAGTTTAGGTCTATGAGAATCGGGGACTCCGAGTGCTCCTCACACAGAGTAGTTCGAATCTGACTTGATCAAACTTTGTGATATAGCATGAATAGAGTTTGAGACAAGAAAAGCATAGATAGCTAGAGAAGGTTATTAGGCATTCTTTTCCGTCCACTTGGCAAAAAAGAAACCAAACAATCAAAGCTACAAGTGGATGTCCTCGAATGAGAAAAATATGCAACCAACATGCTCACACAATAAAATGTCAAATGAAATATGTGGCAAAGCATGCACAACCATTTCTAGCATCTATCAAGCAATTGGCGATGACTAGGTCATCTATATATGAGTATATTGACTTAGGAGTCAAATGAGAACATTTGATCGTAGGTCATACTCATCGTTTAAGCACAAGTGGGGTTACCATTTTTACATAAAGCATTGTTGTGTTCACACCATTAGAGTTGCTTTGGCTCAATTCTTTGAGTAAAGCTCCCCCTAGATGTGAGATCCCCCCTAAGAGGGATGAACTAACCTTGGGTTTTGTCGATGATGACTTCATGTAGGTGTTGAAGATGTGGATGCTCAATGTTGATGTAGATCATTTGGAGCAATCCTTGGAGTGAGTTGCACTTTCAATACCTACACGGGTTAGTCCCACAAGGGACAAACAAGGATATCCACAGACATAGAGTGATGCACACACACAAGATGATGTCCATGAAAGCATTAGGTTACCTTATCCCTTGTCTTACCAACAAGAGGGTTTGTGACTCCTTGAACTAGTGCAAGATGTGGAAGTTGATTGCACTTGTCCTTGCCAAAATGATAAGAGTGAAGTATGTTGGCGGAGTCACCCTCAAGGACTCTCTAGTTCTTATTCTTCGGGATCCACATCATCTTGATGGGAATCCTTGGAGTTGTAGTTGTACTCGATGAAGTAGAACTTGATGTGGTCTTGGGAACCCACTTGACCAAGGCCTTAGGAGCTTCTTCAAATGCATCAATCTCCTCTTGAAGCTTATCCTTGCCTTTTTGCTTGTGGTCTTGTGGTGGAAGATCATCTTGAGCTTGTGTCTCTTTGAAAGAAGTAGGATCATACTTCTCTTGTTGAGGAACAAACTTCGTCTTGGGGTATTGATCTTCTTCCCACTCAACTTCATTGGCATTGAACTTTTGTTCAAAACCAACACCTTGGTTCTTTCGGTGCCTTCATTGCTTGCGTACAATTTCCTTGAATTGGTTACTCCCGGCAAGGCTCTTGTAAACACCTTTCTCTATAATTCCCTTCAATAAGATATTTTCTTGCTCAAGTGTAACTTGGCTAAGAGAATCATTAGTGGAATCAAGAGAACTACTAGAAGCAACAACATTGAATTTAGCATGATTATTGTTACTACTAGAGGAAGAATCTTTCTTGTTTTTGTTACTAGACTTGACTTGAGGCATGTAAGTGGATATAAATGCTTGGCAATGTAAGAAGATCTTTTCTTGCGAAGATCATCATTGATTGCTTTTAAAAACTCATGTTCTTGCTCAAGGTTGAGCTTTTCAAAGCGTAACTTCTCATGAGTCCTTAAAAGTTCTCGATGATCTCCTAAGATAGTTTCATGAGCTAACTTAAGAGTGTTTAGTTCTTTAGTAGGAGCTCAATCTTCTCCTTATCATTGTCATTCGTTTTATCTTGATTAGCATGATTAATTGACGTTTCATCATAGTATTCATCACTAGAGTTGTCAACAAGTAAATCATCATCACCTAACAAGTCATCTTCATAACTATTGAAATCAACATACTCGGGGTGTGATACCTTTGGGCCTTTAGCCATGAAGCATCTTCCAAGTCCTTCATTCGGTGAATCAAATATGTCGTAGGAGTTGGTTGACACAAGTGCTAGACCGGCAACACCTTCATCTTGAGTATATTCGGAGTCGGAGTGATAGCTTCTCTCGGAGTGATTGTCGGAGTTGGAGCCGGATACCCATTCACCAACATGAGCTTGATGTCTTTGTTTTGTGTAGCTCCTTGATGACTTGTCCTTCCTTTCCAAATTCTTGCTTCTTCGGGATGTTCTTCGTTCATAACGATCATCTCTACTCCTTCTTTCTCTTGATGGTGATTCTTCTCTTCTACTTCTTCTTTTTGGAGAATCTTCTCTTCTTTTGTAGGGAGCCATACACTCATTGGAATAGTGTCCGGGTCTTCCACAATTGTAGCAATTACGCTCACGACTAGAAGATCTTTTGTCATTGTAGGACCTTGACTTGGAACTTCTTTCTTTGCTTCTACTCTTGTAGAACTTGTTGAAGTTCTTCACCATTAGGATCAATTCTTCATTGAAGGTTTGTTTCTCACTTGATGATGTGGGAGCTTCACATGAGGCTTTGTAAGCACCACTTGACTTGCTGTGGAGCTCCTCCTTATCCTTGAGTGACATCTCATGAGCAACAATTCTTCCAATGACTTCCGTTGGCTTGAGATCTTCGTAATTTGGCATCATTTGGATCAATGTGCACACGGTATCATATTTTCCATCCAAAGCTCTTAGGATCTTCTTGATGATGAATTTTTTGGTCATCTCTTCACTTCCTAAACCGGAAATCTCATTTGTGATAAGTTCAAGCCTAGAGTACATTTCAGCGACACCTTCACCATCCTTCATTTTGAACTTGTCAAGCTGACTTTGAAGCACATCCAACTTGGATTCCTTGACGGAGTCGGTACCTTCATGCATATCAATCAAAGTATCCCAAATTTCCTTTGCATTCTCAAGACGGCTGATTTTGTTGAATTCTTCGGGGCACAGTCCGTTGAAGAGGATATCACAAGCTTGAGCATTGTATTGCAGCATATTCAACTCTTCCGCGGTAGCTTCACGGTTCGGTTCTCTCCCATCAAAGAATCACCTTGCAAGCCAATACACACAATAGCCCAAACGGCGGGGTTATGTCCAAGAATATGCATTTTCATCTTATGCTTCCAACTAGCAAAATTAGTACCATCAAAGTAAGGACCTCTATGGTGGTAATTTCCCTCGCTAGACGCCATACTCTCCTAGGTTGTGAAACCAAGGCTATGACTACCAAAAGCTATGGAAATCAAAGCAAATGGAGACCAAAGCTCTGATACCACTTGTAGGATCGAAAGTATGTCTGGAGGGGGGGGTGATTAGACTACTTGACCAAATAAAAATCTAGCCTTTTCCCAATTTTAGTTCTTGGCAGATTTTAGCAACTTAGCACAAGTCAAGCAATCAACCTACACATGCAATTCTAAGAGTATAGCAGCGGAATGTAAAACAATTACATATGAAGGTAAAGGGGAGGAGTTTGAGAAGGCAAATGCAATTGGAGACACGAACATTTTTGTCGTGATTCAGATAGGTGGTGCTATCGTACATCCATGTTGATGGAGACTTCAACCCACGAAGGGTAACGGCTGCGCGAGTCCACGAAGGGCTCCACCCTCGAGGGTTCCACGAAGAAGCAACCTTGTCTATCCCACCATGGCCGTCGCCCACGAAGGACTTGCTTCACTAGGGTAGATCTTCACGAAGTAGGCGATCTCATTGCCCTTACAAACTCCTTGGTTCAACTCCACAATCTTGTCGGAGGCTCCCAAGTGACACCTAGCCAATCTAGGAGACACTGCTACCTCTTGAGCACTGCGTTGGATTTCCCCGAAGAGGAGAGGATGATGCAGCAAAGTAGCGTAAGTATTTCCCTCAGTTTTTGAGAACCAAGGTATCAATCCAGTAGGAGACCATGCACAAGTCCCTCGTACCTACACAAAACGACAGCTCCTTGCAACCAACGCGATTAGGGGTTGTCAATCCCTTCACGGTCACTTACGAGAGTGAGATCTGATCGAGATGATTAATAATATTTTTGGTATTTTTGGTATATAGATGGAAAGTAAAAAGTAAAAGGCAAAGTGAAAACAAAGCAAGTATTAAAGTAATGGAGATTGATATGATGAGAATAGACCCGGGGGCCATAGGTTTCACTAGTGGCTTCTCTCAAGAGCATAGATATTCTACAATGGGTGAACAAATTACTGTTGAGCAATTGACAAAATTGAGCATAGTTATGAGTATATCTAGGTATGATAATGTATATAGGCATCACGTCCAAGACAAGTAGACCGAAACGATTCTACATCTACTACTATTACTCCACTCATCGACCACTATCGAGCATGCATCTAGAGTATTAAGTTAAAAATAGAGTAACACCTTAAGCAAGATGACATGATGTAGAGGGATAAATTCATGCAATATGATAAAAACCCCATCTTGTTATCCTCGATGGCAATAATACAATACGTGCCTTGCTGCCCCTTCTGTCACTGGGAAAGGACACCGCAAGATTGAACCCAAATCTAAGCACTTCTCCCATTGCAAGAACTACCAATCTAGTTGGCCAAACCAAACGGATAATTTGAAGAGACTTGCAAAGATAACTCAATCATACATAAAAGAATTCAGAGAAGATTCAAATATTATTCATAGATAAGCTGGATCATAAACCCACAATTCATCGTTCTCAACAAACACACCGCAAAAAGAAGATTACATCGAATTGATCTCCACGAGAGAGGGGGAGAGCATTGTATTGAGATCCAAAAAGAGAGAAGAAGCCATCTAGCTACTAGCTATGGACCCGAAGGTCTGAAGTAAACTACTCACACTTCATTGGAGGGGTTATGGTGTTGATGTAGAAGCCCTCCATGGTGGATGCCCCCTCCGGCAGAGCTCCGGAACAGGCCCCAAGATGGGATCTCGTGGATACAGAAAGTTTTGGTGGTGCAATTAGGTTTTTGGCTCTTGTTCTGATCGTTTGGGGGTACGTAGGTATATATAGGAGGAAGGAGTATGTCGGTGGAGCAACAGGGGGCCACGAGGCAGGGGGTGCGCCCTAGGGGGGGGGGCGCCCCCCCACCCTCGTGACCGCCTCTTTTGTTCCTTGGAGCAGGGTCCAAGTCTCCTAGATCATGTTCGGTGAGAAGATCACGTTTCCTAAGGTTTCATTCCATTTGGACTCCGTTTGATATTCCGTTTCTTCGAAACACTGAAATAGGCCAAAAACAGCAATTCTGGGCTGGCCTCCGGTTAATAGGTTAGTCCCAAAAATTATATAAAAGTGGAAAATAAAGCCCAATATAGTCCAAAATAGTAGATAAAGTAGCATGGAGCAATCAAAAATTATAGATACGTTGGAGACGTATCAGGCATCCCAAGCTTAATTCCTGCTCGTCCTCAAGTAGGTAAATGATAAAAAGAGAATTTTTGATGCGGAGTGATACTTTGGCATAATTTCAATGTAAATCTTCTTAATTGTGGTATGAATATTCAGATTCGAAAGATTCAAGACAAAAGTTCATATTGACATAAAAATAATAATTCTTCAAGCATACTAATCAAAGCAATTATGTCTTGTCAAAATAGCATGGCCAAAGAAAGTTATCCCTACAAAATCATATAGTCTGGCTATGCTCCATCTTCCCCACACAAAATATTTAAATCATGCACAACCCCGATGACAAGCCAAGCAATTATTTCATACTTATGACATTCTCAAAACTTTTTCAATCTTCACGCAATACATGAGCGTGAGCCATGGATATAGCACTATATGTGGAATATAATGGTGGTTGTGGAGAAGACAAAAAGAGGGAAGATAATCTCACATCAACTAGGCGTATCAACGGGATATGGAGATGCCCATCAATAGATATCAATGTGAGTGAGTAGGGATTGCCATGCAATGGATGCACTAGAGCTATAAGTATATGAAAGCTCAACAAAAGAAACTAAGTGGGTGTGCATCCAACTCGCTTGCTCACGAAGACCTAGGGCATTTGAGGAAGCCCATCATTGGAATATACAAGCCAAGTTCTATAATGAAAAATTCCCACTAGTATATGAAAGTGACAAAATGAGAGACTCTCTATCATGAAGATCTTGGTGATACTTTGAAGCACAAGTGTGGTAGAAGGATAGTAACATTGTCCCTTCTCTCTTTTTCTCTCATTTTTTATTTGGGCCTTTTTTTGGCCTCTTTTTTTTCATTTTTCTTTTCTTTTTTTTCCGTCCGGAGTCTCATCCCGACTTGTGGGGGAATCATGGTCTCCATCATCCTTTCCTCACTTGGTACAATGCTCTAAAATGATGATCATCACACTTTTATTTTTCTTACAACTCAACAATTACAACTCGATTCTTAGAACAAGGTATGACTCTATATGAATGCCTCTGGCGGTGTACCGGGATATGCAATGAATCAAGAGCGACATGTATGAAAGAATTATGAACGGTGTCTTGGCCACAAATACGATGTCAACTACATGATCATGCTAGCAATATGACAATGATGGAGCGTGTCGTTATAAACGGAACGGTGGAAAGTTGCATGGCAATATATCTCAGAATGGCTATGGAAATGCCATGATAGGTAGGTATGGTGGCTGTTTTGAGGAAGATATATGGTGGATGTATGATACCGGCGAAAAGTACGCGGTATTAGAGAGGCTAGCAATGGTGGAAGGATGGGAAAAAGTGTGTATAATCCATGGACTCAACATTAGTCATAAAGAACTCATATACTTATTGCAAAAATCTAGAAGTTATCAAAGCAAAGTATTACGTGCATGCTCCTAGGGGGATAGATTGGTAGGAAAAGACCATCGCTCGTCCCCGACCGCCACTCATAAGGAAGACAATCAATAAATAAATCATGCTCCAAGTTCATCACATAACGGTTCACCATACGTGCATGCTACGGGAATCACAAACTTCAACACAAGTATTCTTTAAATTCACAACTACTCAACTAGCATGACTCTAATATCACCATCTTCATATCTCAAAACAATTATCAAGCATCAAACTTATCTTAGTATTCAACGCACTCAAAAGAAAGTTTCACATATCTTGAATACCAAGTATATTAATATTAAGCAAATTACCATGCTATTAACGACTCTCAAAATAATCTAAGTGAAGCATGAGAGATCAATAGTTTCTTTAAAACAAATCCACCACCGTGCTCTAAAAGATCTAAGTGAAGCACTAGAGAAAAAATTATCACGCTCAAAAGATATAAGTGAAGCACTATGAGCAAAACTATCAAGCTCAAAAGATATAAGTGAAGCTCATAGAGTATTCTAGCAAATTCCAATTCATGTATGGCTCTCTCAAAAGGTGTGTACAGCAAGGATGTTTGTGGTAAACTAACAAGCAAAGACGCAAATAATAAAAGACGCTCCAAGCAAAACACATATCATGTGGTGAATAAAAATACAGCTCCAAATAAATTACCGATGGAAGTAGACGAAAGAGGGGATGCCTTCCGGGGCATCCCCAAGCTTTGACTTTTTGGTGTCCTTGGATTATCTTGGGGGTGCCATGGGCATCCTCAAGCTTAGGATCTTGCCACTCCTTGTTCCATAATCCATCAAAAGAATTCACCCAAAACTTGAAAACTTCACAACACAAAACTCAATAGAAATCTTGTGAGCTCCGTTAGAGAAAGAAAACAAAAGACTACTTTAAGGTACTGTAATGAACTCATTCTTTATTTATATTGGTGTTAAACCTACTGTATTCCAACTTCTCTATGGATTATAAACTATTTTACTAGCCATAGATTCATCAAAATAAGCAAACAACACACACAAAACAGAATCTGTCAAAACAGAACAGTCTGTAGTAATCTGTAACTAACTCAAACTTATGGAACTCTAAAAATCCTACAAAAATAGGAAGTCCTGGAAAATTTGTTTATTGAACAGAAGCAAAAAGAATCAACGCAAAAGCACGTTTCTGTGATTTAACAAAATTATATTCGTGCGTGCAAAGTTTCTGTTTTTCAGCAGAATCAAATCAACTACCATCGTAGGTTATCCTATAGGTTCTACTTGCACTATTAGAAAAAGGACCTAATATGAGACACATTAGTGCCGGTTCTATTTTGAGCCGGCACTAATGTGTCCATTAGTGCCGGTTCCAATGGCTAGCCGGCCGTTCTCATTAGTACCGGTTCGTGGCGAACCTTTAGTACCGGTTCGTGGCACGAACCGGTACTAAAGAGGGTGGTGGCAGGGTGTTGTCAGTCTGGGGCCCGTCCAACACCTTTAGTACCGGTTCGTGGCATGAACCGGTACTAAAGGTCGACCTACATAAACCCTTCATCCACCCGAGCTCGCTCTGTTCTTCCCCTTTCCCCTCTCCTCCTCTGTTCTTCCCCTCTTCCTCTCGAGCTCATCACACATTTTGCCCAAAATTTGTCAAGATTTGAAGGCCCCCATCCATTGAAATGATCACAAAGGTTAGCAACTTTGTCCTTTCAACTCTCATTGCTAGATTAGCTCTTGCAATGCTTTGTATAGTTATTAATTTGGGAGGAATTATATTTGCTAGTATTTGATTTATATGCAATTCGAGGTCAAAAATAACACTTAGTTTGCATATGTAGGTGTGGTTTACTTAGTGCCTTCTAAATCTCCGTCGTAACCACCGTCGATCACCCGCACCGTCCCGTCGCCGGCACCACCTTGTGGTGAGGCTCTTGTTCATGAATGTTTTACATTACCAAATTGATGTTTGTGTGATTTGGATATATAGTTAATCGTATAATTATTTTACCCGTACGTTGTTTGTTATACATAGTGCCATGGTTTTGATATCCATCCCCGTCGGCCCTCGTCCTTGTTATGATTCGGATGTGGTATATTCTCTTTTAAAACTAGTTTTTGCATTTCGTGTTTATGACAAATTATGCCCATCAAGTTGACATAGATATTTTTATCTAGGAGTTATGTGAACCGGAAATTCCAACCGACCCTATTGTCGAGAGGTTAAATTTAGTTGAAAGAGAAAACGAGTATTTGAAAGAAAAATTGAAAAGAATTGAGGGGGAGAAGATGGAATTGGAGTTGCATGTTGCCGATGTCGTCGATGATCACAAGATCAAGATGGAGAAAATGAGGTTGAAGATTAGAAAGATTAGAAAATATGCCATTGAGAGTGTGGCTTGGTATCATTATGCTATTGGATCAATTGTTACCTTAGTTGTGATCTTCATCGCATTTATTGTTGCATTTAAATTCTTTAGCTAGAGAGTTATTTGTATGTTGCATTTAATTAAGTGTTGTATATGAACTTTATGTATGAACTTTATGTATGAATTTATGTATGAACTTGTATTAATTTAGTCTATTCGGTGTTGTGTAATGAAGATGAGCCGACAATGGATGTATGATGACCGATGCTCTCCCGAGTTCATTAATGGTGTGCATACTTTTCTGCTTGCCGCTGAGGCAAACAAGCGGGCGGATGGTTTTATGCCTTGTCCATGTGCTGGCTGTAAGAATGGTCACAGTTACTCTACGTCAAGAACCATTCACATCCACCTATTTGAGTCCGGTTTCATGCCCCACTATAATGTTTGGACCAAGCACGGAGAAATATGGGTTATGATGGAAGACAATGAAGAAGAAGAGGATAACGACGACTATCCTGGCCATGGGTTCCCTGAATACGATGATACAACAATGGGGGAAGAAGCTGAGCCGGCAATGCGGGAAGAAGCTGAAGAAGAGGCATCAGATGAGCCCGCTGATGATCTAGGTCGGGCCATTGCCGATGCAAAGAGAAACTGCGCAAGTGATCTGGAGAGGACGAAGTTGCAGCACATGTTAGAGGATCACAAGAAATTGTTGTACCCGAATTGTGAAGCTGACAAAAAAAAGTTGGGCACCCCACTTGAATTGCTGCAATGGAAGGCAGAGAATGGTGTATCTGATAAGGGATTTGGAAAGTTGCTGGTAATGATAAAGAATATGCTTCCAAAGGACAACGAATTGCCCGAGAGTACGTATGAAGCAAAGAAGGTTGTTTGCCCTCTAGGGTTAGAGGTGCAAAAGATACATGCATGCCCTAATGACTGCATCCTCTACCGTGGTGAGTACGAGGATTTGAACGCTTGCCCGGTATGCGGTGCATTGCGTTATAAGATCAGTCGCGATGACCCTGGTGATGTCGAGGGCGAGCGCCCCAGGAAGAAGATTCCTGCTAAGGTGATGTGGTATGCTCCTATAATACCACGGTTGAAACGTTTATTCCAAAACAAAGAGCATGCGAAGGCGATGCGGTGGCACGCAGAAGACCGTAAGAAAGACGGAAAGTTGAGAGTACCCGCTGACGGTTCGCAGTGGAGAAAAATCGAGAGAAAGTACTGGGAGGAGTTTGCAGGTGACCCAAGGAACGTATGGTTTGGTCTAAGCACAGATGGCATTAATCCTTTTGGGGAGCAGAGCAGCAACCATAGCACGTGGCCTGTGACTCTATGTTTGTATAACCTTCCTCCTTGGTTGTGTATGAAGCGGAAGTTCATTATGATGCCAGTGCTCATCCAAGGCCCTAAGCAACCCGGCAACGACATTGATGTGTACCTAAGGCCATTAGTTGAAGAACTATTACAGCTGTGGAATGGAACAGGTGTACGTGCGTGGGATGAGCACGGACAGGAAGAATTTGACCTAAAGGCGTTGCTGTTCGTGACCATCAATGATTGGCCTGCTCTCAGTAACCTTTCAGGACAGACAAACAAGGGATACCGCGGATGCACGCACTGTTTGGATGATACCGATAGTATATATTTGGATAGTTGTAGGAAGAATGTGTACCTAGGACATCGTTGATTTCTTCCGACAAGGCATCCCGTAAGAAAGAAAGGCAAGCATTTCAAAGGTGAGGCGGATCACCGGATGAAGCCTCGCCACCATACTGGTGCTGATGTACATGATATGGTCAATGATATGGAGGTAATCTTTGGAAAGGGTCCTGGCGGAAAACCTGTTCCGAAGGACGCTGACGGACGTGCACCCATGTGGAAGAAGAAATCTATATTTTGGGACCTGCCATATTGGAAAGACCTAGAGGTCCGCTCCGCTATCGACGTGATGCACGTGACGAAGAATCTTTGCGTGACCCTGCTTGGCTTTTTGGGTGTGTATGGGAAGACAAAAGATACACCAGAGGCACGGGAGGACCAGCAACGTATGCACGGAAAAGACAACATACATCAGGGTCAGGCCAGCTACGCTCTTACCAAAGAAGAGAAGGAAATCTTCTTCGAATGCCTGCTCAGCATGAAGGTACCGTCTGGCTTCTCGTCGAATATAAAGGGAATAATAAATATGGCAGAGAAAAAGTTCCACAACCTAAAGTCTCATGACTGCCACGTGATTATGATGCAACTCCTTCCGGTTGCATTGAGGGGGCTTCTACCGGAAAACGTTCGATTAGCCATTGTGAAGCTATGTGCATTCCTCAATGCAATCTCTCAGAAGGTAATCGATCCAGAACTCATACCAAGGTTACAAAATGATTTGGTGCAATGTCTTGTCAGTTTCGAGTTGGTGTTCCCACCATCCTTCTTCAACATCATGACACACGTCCTAGTTCACCTTTGTGAAGAGATTAACGTTTTGGGTCCTGTATTTCTACACAATATGTTCCACTTTGAAAGGTTCATGGGAGTCTTGAAGAAATATGTTCATAACCGTGCTAGGCCAGAAGGAAGCATCTCGAAGGGCCATGAAAATGAGGAGGTCATTGAGTTTTGTATTGACTTCATTCCTGACCTTAAGCCGATTGGTGTTCCTGAATCGCGGCATAAGGGCAGACTGGAAGGAAAAGGCACGCTAGGAGGGCATCAAATAATATGTATGGACGGGCATTCTCTCACTGAAGCACACTACACAGTTCTACAGAATTCCGCCTTGGTGGCTCCATATATGGAGGAACACAAGAATTTTCTACAGTCCAAACACCCGGAGAAGTCTGACGACTGGATTACACGCGAACAAACAAGGACTTTCGCCGGTTGGTTGCAGAAACGTGCCCTGAATGATGGCAATATTCAAAATGACCTGTACTCGTTGTCCCAGTTACCATCTTCGAATATAATGACTTTCAAAGGGTACCAGATAAATGGGAATACATTTTACACGATCGCCCAAGATAAGAAGAGCACCAACCAAAACAATGGTGTCCTCTTTGATGCAACAACCAACACGGGAAAGGAAACATATTATGGTTACATAGAGGACATATGGGAACTTAACTATGGATCAGGTGATTAGAAGGTCCCTTTGTTTCGGTGCAAATGGGTCAATATGACACGAGGCGGGGTAATGGAAGACCCACAGTACGGAATGACAACAGTGGATCTCAACAATCTTGCGTATGCAGACGAAACATTCGTCCTAGCCAATGATGTGGCGCAGGTTTTTTATGTGAAAGACATGTCTACTAGGCCGAGAAAAAGAAAAGATAAGGAAGCGAATGGATCATACGACGAGCCAAAGTGCCACATAGTTCTTTCAAGAAAAAGAAATATCGTGGGAGTGGATGACAAGACAGACATGTCAGAAGATTATGAAAAGTTTGATGAAATTGCTCCATTCATAGTGAATATTGACCCAAGCATCCAGTTAAATGATGAAGATTTTCCATGGCTACGGCGCAAAGGGACAGACGCGAAGAAAAAGTTTCACACCCAAAGATCTGGGATGTGATCGGCTTCACTATCATCACTTTCTTCTGTGTTTCACACCCAGGAGGGAATGTCTGTAATAGTTAGGGTAGTTATGTGTTTTGGCATTTGAAACGCGAAGAAATTTTATGTGCAAACAAATTCTTTTCATGCATTTACTGATTTTTTTTCTAGCTAAATGACCCTGAAATTGAAAAGCATTTCAAATGAACTCAGAAAAGGTTGAAAGTTGGCATGGTATCATAATTTTATACAAATAGCATGTGCGAAAAAGTAGAGAGGGTTACGGCAAAAACTGGATACACTTCGTGTACAAAATGGACAATCTCTTTCGAAGTATCAGGGTTTCCGACGAAAATTGAACTGTTACAAAGGCATTTCATTTTTTAAATAACCTAAGCATTACCAAATTGAATATAATGATAAAACACACTAATATTAAACATAAGAAAAAAGAATCACTGAAAAAACTTTTTTCAAAGTTAAGTTATTCACAAACTAGTGATTCATACAAATTTCAAATAATTCAAAATTTAAACTATTCAAATTTGAAAACTACCGGCACTAACAGAAAGTTTGTAATTTTTTGTACCTAAAGCAAAAATATTCACAAAGAAACTCTAAATACAGGAAAAAACAACTCAAAAATAAATAAAACAAAAATAAATAAAGCAAAAAAATTAAGAAATTAAAAAAGCCCGCCTACTGGGCCAAAGCGGCCTGCATACGACTAGGAACACAACCTTTAGTTGGGCCAGGATGCAGGCCCGCAAAGGCCACGTAGGCCCACTGGGTAGAAGAGGACAGGTAGGCCCAGTAGGCCTGCTTAGGAGAGGAGCTCGAGAGAGCTACCGCACTGGGGCTTATAAACCAGTGCTGTAGCCCCTCGGCTAGCGAGGTGGGACTAAACTTGCGCACCGCCTGCAGCCAGCGCACCCCCTTTAGTACCGGGTCGTGGCTCCAACCGGTACTAAAGACCCCCCCCCCCCTTTAGTACCGGTTGGAGCCACAACCCGGTACTAAAGGGGGTGCGCTTCCGCCGCTTGGCCTGGCCAAAATAGACCTTTAGTACCGGTTGGAGCCACCAACCGGTACTAAAGGTCCATCATATATATACAACACTTGAAAAAAATTCAGTTTCCCTCTGTTTCTTCCCTCTGTTTCCTCCCTTCGTCGCGCCACCCTGCCCCGATCGAC
>NC_041383.1:766258478-766271903 GCF_002162155.2 Triticum dicoccoides | reverse complement strand
TACACACACACACACACTACACACACACACACACACACACTACACACACACATTAGTTTATTTCTTATAATTTTTTTCTGTTTTTTAGTTATAGAAATGTTAGAAATTATTCTGTTTTTAGTTATATAAATATTATAAATGTTAGTTATATAGAATTGTTATAAATATTTTCTGTTTTTTAGTTATAGAAATATTTATAGAAATGTTAGCAATTTTTCTGTTTTTTAGTTATATAAATATTAGAATTGTTATGGAAATGTTAGTTATATAATCAGGAAATTTTAGAATTAGTTTTAGTTAGATGAATTAGATTAATGTCAAATTGTTAGAATTTGCATATATATAGAATTTTAGTTATCACAATCCAATCATTTAAAAAATATTACTTTTTGCGGGCATATAGTATTTGTTCTCGACGATATGCCCGGCCCGCATCCTCGCCATCGACCCGTTCGCGACGACGTCCTGCTTCAGGGGACCCATGTCCGGGACTGGGCTCCACCGGGCTGGCACTGGAAGGTGCTACCTGGAGGGGCGCGCCGCTTGGTGAGGAACCCGACCTCGGGTCTCATCGTCGACCCTGATCTTCTTTGGTGGCGTTCGCGTGGGGCACATTCGGTGCAGAGGCAGCCGACCCCGCCGGAGGTGGTGCGTCGCTGTGTCAGGGAGGAAGATGAGCACGTCCATCGCTACATGGCTGCTATGGACGACGTCAGGTTCTCCACTACTTGGCGGGTTCTTTGGGCAGATGACCAGAGATATGATCCTGTGATGGTTCCTTCTCTTTGGGTGTGCACCGCCCGCGCCCCAGGAACCGCGAGTGGCACCCTAGATTCTTCTGTAGTACTCGATCTTTATTAGGTACCTAGCCATTGATGTATTCGATATATAATATTCGAGATGATGTATTCGAGATTATATATATTAAGACGATGATGTATTCGAGATTATATATTCGAGACGATATATTCGAGATTCAGTTTTTCCTTATTGATTAATTGCATCCATGCATTGTAATTTGAATACTTTTATATTTCTTCTGTATTAGTAAAGTAAAAGCTATGGCAGGCAATACCGGCAGAGAGAGAGAAGAGGAATTGTTCGACATCATATGCAACCCTCACAGGCTAGATGATCTGAATGAAGCAGATGACGGCTCCCAATATCTGAACAATACCGGAGAGGGTGATGAAAAGATATTCGGTCTCGACGACCGAGCTGATGAAGTCATGAACTATGATTATGATTATGATGACACAGACAATGTTTGTGATGACACAGACAATGCTGATCTTCAAATAACAAAGACTACCGGCGAGGTATATTTATATAAGCATGCATCATGGTGATCATCACATGTTTTTTTATTGAAGATATATTAACGAATCGATCTTTCTTCTTTCAGCCCTCCGGATCGAGCAAATCTGCTTCTACAGATAGCAAGACAAAGCGAGGCCCGGGCAGAATGTTGAAGGATGGTGTAAAGTACCACATCGAATCCATCAAACTTAGTGGCAAACCCCTCACGCCTAAGAACGTTGCGGACAAGTGGACTCGTCAGTGCGGAGTTCTTGTGAAGGACAAACTCCCGATCTCCATTCAAGAATGGAAAGAGCCAAAGACTAAACGTCCAGGTGTTACTTGGGTTGACCGCAGAGCCAAAGAAGACCTTTCGAAATCTTTGATGGAACATTTCACCCTACCAGATCATTTTACTAAAGCAGATGTGAAGAAAGTCAAGGCCGCTGCTCTTAAGAAGATGGCAATTGCATTCAACACCCACAAGAAAACTGTATGGGCCAACTACCTCGCTAATGATAGGAAGACTCCAGATTTCAAGGGAACACTGGAGAAGCAAAGAGAGCACTGGAACGATTTCGTGACCTTCAAGGATTCAGAATTATCTAAGGAACGGTCGATGGAAAACAAGGCAAATGCCGCAAGAAAGACGCAGTTCCATAGGCTGGGTCCAGGTGGCTACGCGGTGGGATTGCCTAAGTGGGATAAGTCTGAGAGAGAGATGGAGGATTCACGGGTCACTCCGGTTACTAGAAACTGGCCCCCAGGTGCAGAACTTGGTTCTATGCGCATGGGGGAGCGTTGGACCAGAAGACAGGCGAAGTTTCACGGAAGGCAAGTCTAAAAGGAGCGGAACAAAAGATAATTGACGCAATAGAAGAAGCTCGAAGGGGGAGTTCATGCCCAACAGAGAGAACGACGAGCTTACGCGCGCCCTGGGAAATCCTGAACACCCGGGAAGAACACGAGACAAGGGCGTTATTCCCTGGTATGAGGGCTTTTCGGACTGGAATGACGACTACAGGTCCTGTGCAAGAAAGAAGATGGAGGAGGAGAAGAAGAGGAAGTTGGAGGAGGACCAGAGGAAGCAGGACGCAGAACGCCTTCAAGGCCTAGAAGCAAGGCACGCGGACCTGGCACTCAAATTCCAGCAGCAGCAGCAGCAGCAGATCGACTCACTTAGCCAGGAAAGGGGGTCTCAGCAGCGGTAGTAGCAAGCGGATGATCGTCCAGCATTGGATAGCACCGTCCCATCCATGCCGAGAAGCAGCGTTGGTTCTGCCCCGGGTGACACACTGCTGGATACATACCCTGTGGATGACATTATAGAGAACACTAACTGTGAGCTACTCTCCAAAGTGAAGAACATATCCATGAAGGTGGCGGACGGCGTTGCTTTTCCAGTTACCCCCAAAGAAACCTACCATTGCATCCCGATTCCAGAGGGCTATGCTCGTGTCATGGTTGATGAAGTGGTGGGCCCATATTCGGGGCTAACGCTTGACATTCCTGGAGGTGAAGACGAGTGCACACTGGGAGAGGCCATACATCGTATCTTCCTATGGAGAAAGGATTGCATCATCTTTTGAAGTCAACCGACACCGCGACGTCTGCCAACTCCTCCTCGAAGTCCGCCACCGAGTAAGCAGACTCCCGCTCCTCCAGGTCCACGAACACGTGAGATGACTCCTCCTCGAAGTCCGCCACCTCCTCCAAGTCCCCGAACGCGTGAGCTGACTCCTCCAGTTTCAAGTCCGGCACAACATCATGCCACTTCTCCGGTTTCAAGTCCGGCATCGTGTCAGGCCACACCTCCTGCTTCAAGTCCGGCACATCGTTAGGCCACTTCTCCTGGTCCAACTCCACGTCAGCCGTCTCCGCCATCTCAGCAATCGCAGAAGAGACATGCCGCAGCTTTGGTGCGTAGCGGTACGAGTCGAGGTAGTTCAGGAAGTACAGGCGGAGACAAGCGATATAAATATGGTCCAAGCCTCGCTCCTCTTCCTCAGAGGCCTTACGACATGACTAAGGAGCAAAACACAGCCATAGTGCAAGCCCAAGTGGACGCCCATTTTGGACCGAAACCGGCACCGCCGCCAAAGGAGAAAGTGCCTGAGAAAGTAATTGACCACTTCATTCGTATGGCTAGAGAACCAGCTCCCAAGCCTGTTGACTCGGACTATGAGCGCCAAATCAGGAAGGCACATCGAGCACGAGTACAGAAGGAAGCGAGCTCAAGCTTGAGCCAACAAGCAGCTGGCAAAAAATGTGGGAGAACCGTTCCCCAATTGGGAGAACAGGCGGTGCAAGCGACCCCCCCGCTTGTTGTGCCAACAACACATGAGAGGAGTAGTACGCGCGCCAAATATTATTGTGGGAAAACCGTTAGTGTTCCCCAGCATGGCGATGTGGTAATAATAGAGGATCATATAATGCAGGCTCAAATGCTCAATATCTCTGTTGGACAACTCCTCGAAATCGAGCCCATGCCTACGCTTAAAGAATCGGAAATAGCATGGCAATATGTCCGGGGCAAACCTTTGGTCCATCCAGACAAGGTCAAGGACCTCCCAACGAGAATGTATCAATTGCATCAATGGTACATGAACATTACCAAGATTTCCAATCGAGAGTCCCTCATGGTGAATGTCAAGCATGAGCATTATTACCATGAGAAAGCTCTGACCATTGAGTATCCAGAACTATTTCAGTTATACAATCAAGACGCACTCGACAAGTCTATCGTCAGTTGCTATTGTTTGTAAGTGATTTCTTTCTGTAATTTAAGTCTCAAGCTAGTTATGTAGTGATAATTTTGATCAATCATTACATGTAATTATCCTCACTATATTCTTTTTTTGTGGTATTATATGCAGGATGAAGATGTATGAAATGAAAAAAGCTGGACGCTATGGTGTTGGGTTCATTGACCCAAATACCATTAATCAGGACATATGGCAGATTGAACATTGTCAAGATGATGTAGAGGAAAGCATGCTAGAGTTCTTGAAGCGCCTCAATAGCAATGAAGATATACTACTTCCTTACAACTTCCCGTGAGTCACACTGTCTTGTACTACAAATTCTGTTTTTGCTTACTATCTAGCTAGATGTTAATAATTAAGTGTATACGGTTTACGGTAGTTGATTAATTTTATGCACATGCCCGCTTAATTAAGACATGCAAACGTGTGCGTATGCAGTTGGCATTGGGTCTTGTTAGACATTAAAGTTGAGGAAGGAAAAGTTGAATTACTGGACTCACTAACTAACGAAGATAAAGACTACACCATCGTGAAGGGGATAGTCAACAGGTAATTTCAATCATTATTAACTATATCTCGGCCTATTAATTATTAGTTCGTCATTTCCTGATATGAACTATTTAATAACCCCTTTATTAATTTTCTTTGCCGGCGGGCAGGGCATGGGCAAAGTTCATCAAGGTGACTCCAGGCACGTGGCCAAAAAAGTTATTTTGGCATCGACCCAAGGTAAGTAATTAAGTACTACTAGCTAGCTACCATATCTTTAATTCTTGTTTCAATATCATTAATTAATTATCATGCTTGATTAATTATTATCTGATTCAATTCCATTCTCGTAAAGGCCCTGAGGCAGGCGTCGGGGAATAATCTGTGTGCATACTACGTTTGCGAGAACATTCGCATGATGACGTGCGAAAGGAGCAGATCTGATAGATAGGACTGGGTACGTTTGTCAGAACACTATTCACACCATTATCGATATCTAGTCACACAATTAACACACATGCATATATTGATCTCCTTCTTAACAGTTCAGATCAGTGCGGGATAAGCTCCTACCATCGGACCGCATACTAGCACTTCAAGAGGAAATAGCCGGATTTTTGCTCGACCAGGTCATAGATCCCAAAGGAGAATACTATTACCCGCTACCGCCCCCATGAACCACTTGTCATCGTGCTCCGGAGGCACCAAAGGCAACATATATATGTAGGAGAAACTATGTATATGTATATAGATGTGTATGTGTGAACAATTAATGGTGTTGGTTTGTGAGACATTCGATGATATATATATATATATATATATATAATACATACATATATATATATATATATATATGCGGTTCTATGTACGAGAAAATCTATTTATATATATGCATAACGTGTACAATTTGTAGTATCGTGAAATACCAGCAAACAAAAAAAATTGAATAGAAAATAAATCAAAAACCACCCCAAATATTTAGTACCGGTTGGTGTTACCAACCGGTACTAATGCCCTACGCGCACCCAGGCCTGGCTCGTTCCACGTGGTGGCACTTCAGCGCCGGTTCGTGATGAACCGGTACTAAAGGGGGGGGGCTTTAGTCCCCACTCTTTAGTGTCGGTTGGCAAACCGGCACTAAAGGCCGTTACGAACCGGTACTAAAGCCCGGTTCTGCACTAGTGTTGGCACAAACACTAACTAAAAGATAAAAACACATCTATCCAGAAGGTAGATGCAAGATTTATTAAATACCAGCAAGGAAAAATATTGGGTTATCTCCCAACAAGCGCTTTTCTTTAAAGCCTTTTTAGCTAGGCATTGAGATTTCAATGATGCTTAGATGAAAGACAAGAATTGAAGCACAAAGAGAGCATCATAAGACATGTGACAAACACACTTAAGTCTAACATACTTCCTATGCACAGGCATCTTGTAAGCAAATAAATTATCAAGGCAAGCAAAAACTAGCATATGCAAGGAAGAACAAAGAGATGATAGCAATCTCAACATGAAGAGAGGTAATTTAGTAACATGAAAACTTCTACAACCATAATTTCCTTTCTCATAATAATTACATGTAGGATCATAAGCAAATTCAACAAAATAGCTATCACATAACATATTCTCAACACGATCCACATGCATGTAAAGTTGACACTCTTCCAAAATAGTGGGATTATCATTAACTAAAGTCATGACCTCTCTAAACCCACTTTTCTCAAAAATATCATAAGATTGAACATACTCCAAATATGTGGGATCTAAAGTTGACACTGTTCCAAACCCACTTTCAATATTATTGCAACCATTATTATCAATCTCATATTCATCATGGGGCTTAAATAAATTTTCAAGGTTATAAAAAGAATCACCCCAATCATGATCATTGAAACAAGTAGTAGACATAGAAAAACTAGCATCCCCAAGCTTAGGGTTTTGCAAATTATTAGCACAATTGACATCAAGAGAATTTATAGGAAAATCATTGCAATCATGCTTTTTATTCAAAGATCTATCGTGAATCAATTCATAAAGTTCTTCATCACAATTTTCAGATTCACGAATTTCAAGCAAAACTTCATAAAGATAATCTAGTGCACAAAACTCACTAGCAATTGGTTCATCATAATTGGATCTCTTAAAATGATTAGCAAGCGGATGAGGATCCATAGATCTTAGGTTCTCTATTTAGCAATAAATAAGCATCTAATCCAACCAAACGAGCAATCAAAAGGGCAAGAAAAAGAGAGGAGGAGATTGGGAAAGAGAGGGCGAATAAAATGGCAAGGGTGAAGTGGGGGAGAGGAAAACGAGAGGCAAATGGCAAATAATGTAATGCAAGAGATAGGGATTGTGATGGGTACTTGGTATGGTTGACTTGCTCTTGCGTGAGCCTCCCCGGCAACGGCGCCAGAAATTCTTCTTGCTACCTCTTGAGCACTGCGTTGGATTTCCCCGGAGAGGAGAGGATGTTGCAGCAAAGTAGCGTAAGTATTTCCCTCAGTTTTTGAGAACCAAGGTATCAATCCAGTAGGAGACCACGCACAAGTCCCTCGTACCTACACAAAATGATAGCTCCTCGCAACCAACGCGATTATGGGTTGTCAATCCCTTCACGGTCACTTACGAGAGTGAGATCTAATAGAGATGATAAATAATATTTTTGGTATTTTTGGTATATAGATGCAAAGTAAAAATTAAAAGGCAAAGTAAAAACAAAGCAAGTATTAAAGTAATGGAGATTGATATGATGAGAATAGACCCGGGGGCCATAGGTTTCACTAGTGGCTTCTCTCAAGAGCATAGATATTCTACGGTGGGTGAACAAATTACTGTTGAGAAATTAACAGAATTGAGCATAGTTATGAGTATATCTAGGTATGATCATGTATATAGGCATCACGTCCAAGACAAGTAGACCGAAACGATTCTACATCTACTACTATTACTCCACTCATCGACCGCTATCCAGCATGCATCTAGAGTATTAAGTTAAAAACAGAGTAACACCTTAAGCAAGATGACATGATGTAGAGGGATAAATTCATGCAATATGATAAAAAGTCTTGTTATCCTCGATGGCAACAATACAATACGTGCCTTGCTGCCCCTTCTGTCACTGGAACCCAAATCTAAGCACTTCTCCCATTGCAAGAACTACCAATCTAGTTGGCCAAACCAAACGGATAATTCGAAGAGACTTGCAAAGATAACTCAATCATACATCAAAGAATTCAGAGAAGATTCAAATATTATTCATAGATAAGCTGGATCATAAACCCACAATTCATCGGTCTCAACAAACACACCGCAAAAAGAAGATTACATCGAATACATCTCCACGAAAGAGGGGGAGAACATCGTATTGAGATCCAATAAGAGAGAAGAAGCCATCTAGCTACTAGCTATGGACCCGAATGTCTGAAGTAAACTACTCACACTTCATCGGTGGGGCTATGATGTTGATGTAGAAGCCCTTCATGGTGGATGCCCCCTCCGGCGGAGCTCCGGAATAGGCCCCAAGATGGGATCTCGTGGATACAGAAAGTTGCGGCAGTGGAATTAGGTTTTTGGCTCCTGTTCTGATCATTTGGGGGTACGTAGGTATATATAGGAGGAAGGAGTACATCGGTGGAGCAACAGGGGGGCCACGAGGCAGGGGGCGCGCCCCCCACCCTCGTGACCGCCTCTTTTGTTCCTTGGAGCAGGGTCCAAGTCTCCGGGATCACGTTCGGTGAGAAAATCACGTTTCCGAAGGTTTCATTCCGTTTGGACTCCGTTTGATATTCTGTTTCTTCGAAACACTGAAATAGGCAAAAAAAACAACAATTCTGGGCTGGGCCTCCGGTTAATAGGTTAGTCCCAAAAATAATATAAAAGTGGAAAATAAAGCCCAATATAGTCCAAAATAGTAGATAAAGTAGCATGCAGCAATCAAAAATTATAGATATGTTGGAGACGTATCAGACACCACTCTCCAAGAAGTAACAAGTGGTGTGTTGATGATGAACTCCTTGCTCTTGTGCTTCAAAGGATAGTCTCCCCAACACTCTCTCTCTCATAGGATTTGGATTTGGTGGAAAGAAGATTTGAGTGGAAAGCAACTTGGGGAAGGGTAGAGATCAAGAGTCATATGGTAGGAATGGAATATCTTGACCTCAACACAAGTGTAGGTGGTTCTCTCTCAAAAAATGTAGGTTGGAAGTGTAGGCATGTTCTGATAGCTCTCTCCACGAATGAAGAGTGGGTGGAGGGGTATATATAGCCTCCACACAAAATCTAACTGTTACACACAACTTGCCAATCTCGGTGGGACCGAATCGTGAAACTCGGTCTGACCGATTTAGCAAATAATGTGACCGTTAGGATTTCGGTGGGGCCGACATGCAACTCGGTAGGACCGATATGGTTAGGGTTAGGGCATAACGTAATCTCGGTGAGACCGATTACACAAACTCGGTGAGACCGATTTTGGTAATGGACACACAGAGGGTTGGTCAGGCAAACTCAGTGGGACCGATTCGCTCATCTCAGTTTGACCAAAATGTTACGAAAGGGAAACAGAGTTTGCATTGCTGTCTCGGTGGGACGGATCGCTCATCTCGGTTGGACCGAAATGTTACGAAGGGAAACAGAGAGAATGCAATCCCATCTCGGTGAGACCGAGATCCCTATCGGTGAGACCGATTTGCCTAGGGTTTGTGGCAGTGGCTATGACATCTGAACTCGGTGGCGCCGGATAGAAAGAATCGGTGGGGCCGAGTTTGACTTTTTTTAGGTCATATGTGGATGTGAGAAAGTAGTTGAGGGCTTTGGAGCATATCACTAAGCATTTTGAGCAAGAAAGCCATTAAGCAACACCTCATCCCCTCTTGATAGTATTGGCTTTTCCTATAGACTCAATGTGATATTGGATCACTAAAATAGAAAATGTAGAGTGTTGTGCTTTGAGCTTGAGCCAATCCTTTTGTCCTTAGAATTTTGAGGGATCCACTTTTCTCATCCATGCCATGCCAATCATTGAGCTTTCCTGAAATATTTATCTTGAAGTAGCATTAGCTCAATTAGATATATGTTGTTAGGAATTACCAAAACCACCCAGGGATAGTTGCACTTTCAGAAACATTGTAAGAAATGAAACAATGAACTGAAACAATGAAATGAAACATTCCCTCAAAAAATGACCTGGTGCTGGTTCATCCTCATCTGAAACTTAGGCTTCAAAGGGTCACCACAATTGTTGAACCTATGGCCTTGCTTCTTGCAGTTGCTACATGCAACAGTACCAATTCTTGAGGTGTCCTTTTTTGCTGGCACCTTTATCATGACCATTCTTAGTGAAGGAATAGGCAGCTTGATCTAAGTGTTTCTTGAGTTCCTCCCCTCTAAAACCAGCAGATTGGAAGTTGGCATATATATGTCTAAGACAAAACCTCTGTGGGGAGTCAGGGAATACATCATTGATTGCATTCAACAATCCCTATTAGGTATGATGACTTATAATAATGGCTAAGTATGATGGTAATTTTAAAGTTTGGTCATGAGTAGTGGAGCACATATCTTTTGTCTGTCAGACATAATTGTGTATTTGCCAAACTTGTTCCCAGTTCTAATAACAGTTCTCAGCTGTGTGAGAAACCATGTCCAGCTATCTGTCTCTTACTTGTCAACAACATCAAATGGTATGGGGAAGATGTTGTTGTTCCCATCCCTCCCTGTAGCTGCCAATATCTGTTGTCCAGTGTTGAGCTTGACGAAGCAACCATCTAGACCTGAAGATATGATCCCATTAGTTGTAAATAGCATGAATGCAACCATCTTAGATATATGTGTAAGGATCAATACCTATAAATGGCATGCATCCATTTAGGAAGCCCTCCTTGAAGGAAATATACCCTAGATGAAATAATAAAGTTGTTATTTTATATTTCCTTATATCATGATAAGTTTTATTATTCATGCTAGAATTGTGTTAACCGGAAACTTGATACATGTGTGGATACATAGAAAAAACATTGTGTCCCTAGTAAGCCTCTACTAGACTAGCTCGTTAATCAAAGATGGTTAAGTTTCCTAACCATAGACATGTGTTGTCTTGATGAACGAGATCACATCATTAGGAGAATGATGTGATGGACAAGACCTATCCATTAGCACAGCATATTGATCGTTCAGTTTTATTGCTATTGCTTTCTTCATGTCAAATACATATTCCTTCGACTATGAGATTATCCAACTCCCGAATACCGGAGGAATACCTTGTGTGATATCAAACGTCACAACGTAACTAGGTGATTATAAAGATGCTCTACAGGTATCTCTGAAGGTGTTTGTTGAGTTGGCATAGATTGAGATTAGGATTTGTCACTCTGAGTATCGGAGAGGTATCTTTGGGCCTACTCAGTAATACACATCATAAGCTTGCAAGCAAATGACTAAGGAGTTAGTCACGAGGTGATGTATTACGAAACGAGTAAAGAGACTTGCCGGTAACGAGATTGAACTAGGTATGAAGATACCGAGATCGAATCTCGGGCAAGTAACATACCGATGGACAAAGGGAATTACGTATGTTGCCATAACAGTTCGACCGATAAAGATCTTCGTAGAATATGTAGGAGCCAATATGGGCATCCAGGTTCCGATATTGGTTATTGAACGGAGAGGTGTCTCGGTCATGTCTACGTTCTTCTCAAACCCGTAGGGTCCGCACGCTTAACGTTCGTTGACGATATAGTATTATATGAGTTATGTGATTTGGTGACCGAATGTTGTTCGGAGTCCCGGATGAGATCACGAACATGACGAGGAGTCTCGAAATGGTCGAGAGGTAAAGATTGATATATAGGACGATGGTATTCGAACACCTAAAGTGTTCCGCAGGGTACTGGGTACTTATCGGGTCACCGAAAAGGAGTTTCAGGCACCCCCGACAAAGATATGGGCCTTATGGGCCAAGTGAAGGAGCACACCAGCCCTGGTGCGCCCCTACAGAGGCTAGCCCTGTGAGGAGGAGGAGGAGGAGGAGGAGAGAGGGGAGGGGAAGGAAAGTGTGGATTAGAATTCCTACTTCCTTCCCTCTCCCCCCTCTTTCCTTCCCCCTCGGTTATATATGGCAGGGGGGCACGCGGCTTGGGAGGGGCTCCAAGTAGGATTCCTCCTACTTGGGCGCCTCCTATGGCTACTCCTCCCTCCCTCCCACCTATATATATGTGGGAGGGGCGCCCCTAGCACACCCCAGACAATTGCCCAGTCGTGTGTGGCGCCCCCCCTCCACCGTTTACACCATCGGTCATATTTTTGTAGTGCTTAGGCGAAACCCTGCGAGGATCACTTCACCATCACCGTCACCGTCACCATGCCGTCATGCTGACGAAACTCATCTGCCACTAGTAGAAAAGGGGCCAATGGTCCAGGCCGGTCCAGCCCATTAGTCCCGGTTCAATCCAGAACCGGGACCAATGGGGGCATTGGACCCGGTTGTGAGCCCTAGGGGCCGGCCGGGCCACGTGGGCCATTGGTTCCGGTTCGTCTGGACCTATTGGTCCCGGTTGGTGGGACGAACCGGGACCAATGCCCCTTGCTCCTGGCCCACCACCATTGGTCCCGGTTGGTGGCCTGAACCGGGACCAAAGGACGACCATTAGTCCCGGTCCATTCCACCAACCAGGACTAAGGGTTGGTCCTCGTTGCGGCCAAAGTTTAGTCCCACCTTGCCAACCGAAGGGGAATCAGACCGGTTTATAAGCCCCTCCCTCTTTGCCTTATTGAGCTCCTCTGAAAATGAAAATAGATGCCCTTATATAGGGAATTCAGGCTAAATTCATACGAATTTCTCTTGAAATTTGTTATGAATTTAATTTGAATTTCCTCTATAAGCACATCTATGCTCATTTCTGAGTAGCTTTTTATATAGTTTTTTTTCTTTTCTGCTATATTTATTTTTTTCTTTTTATTTCTGAGTTGTAATAAGTCATTAAAAATAAGCATCTATGCTCAGTTTTTAGTAAAGTTAATCATAACTATTTTTTCTTCTATTTATTTTTGAATTGTAATAAGTCATTAAAAATAAGCATCTATGCTCGTTTTTTAGTACAGTTAATCACAACTATTTTTTGCTTCAATTCATTTCTGAGTAGTTTTCTATATAGTTTTTTTTTCTTTTCTACTATATTTATTTTTTTCTTTTTATTTCTGAGTTGTAATAAGTCATTAAAAATAAGCATCTATGCTCATTTTTTAGTAAAGTTAATCATAACTATTTTTTCTTCTATTTATTTTTGAATTGTAATAAGTCATTAAAAATAAGCATCTATGCTCCTTTTTTAGTACAGTTAATCACAACTATTTTTTGCTTCAATTCATTTCTGAGTAGTTTTCTATATAGTTTTTTTTCTATTCTGCTATATTTTTTTTCTTTTTATATCTGAGTTGTAATAAGTCATTAAAAATAAGCATCTATGCTCATTTTTTAGTAAAGTTAGTCATAACTATTTTTTCTTCTATTTATTTTTGAATTGTAATAAGTCATTAAAAATAAAAAAGAGTCGCAATGCTTGTTAATTTGCTTCAAGCCTTTCGGAATAGTGTCAACTTCACTGCACATAGCTCTGTGCAGTCTACCGTATTCCTCAAGGCTTGAAGCTAACCAACGTGCAGGAGCATTGAGCCTCTTCGTCATCGTCTTATCACTCAGGGCTTATAAACAGCTCCGAGTGCCTCTCGCTTGGCGAGGTGGGACTAAAAAAATAGCTGCAGAAAGAATCAACAAAAAAACAGCTGTAGAAAATAAAAAAGTAGTTAGACGGGTCCATTGGTACCGGTTGATGGCATCAACCGGTACCAATGCCGCTCTTTGGTCCCGGTTGGT
>NC_041383.1:766193089-766258468 GCF_002162155.2 Triticum dicoccoides | reverse complement strand
CGCCCCGCCCAGCCTCGCCCCGCGCCGTCGCCGCCCGCGCGCCCCGATCGACGTCATCGCCCCGCTCCGCACCTCGCCGTCGCCTTCGTCGTCGCCGTCGCTGGCCGTACGTGAGCACCTCGCCGTTGCCTTCGCCGGCCGTACGCCGGCCACCATCATTTTTTTGTTAGATTAATTAGATTTTTTTGTTAGGTTAGATGTGTAGTAATTTAGATATGTAGTTCATAGATTTTTTTGTTAGATTAGATTTTTTTTGTTAGATTAGATGTGTAGTAATTAATTTGTTTATATTATGTTAGATTTTTTTGTTAGATTAATTAGATTTTTTTTGTTAGATTAGATGTGTAGTAATTTAGATATGTAGTTCATAGATTTTTTTGTTAGATTAGATTTTTTTGTTAGATTAGATGTGTAGTAATTAATTTGTTTATATTATGTTAGATTTTTTTGTTAGATTAATTAGATTTTTTTGTTAGATTAGATGTGTACTAATTTAGATATGTAGTTCATAAATTTTTTGTTAGATTAGATGTGTAGTAATTAATTTGTTTATATTATGTTAGATTTTTTGTTAGATTAATTAGATTTTTTTTGTTAGATTAGATGTGCAGTAATTTAGATATGTAGTTCATAGATTTTTTTTGTTAGATTAGATTTTTTTTGTTAGATTAGATGCGTAGTAACTAATTTTGTTCATAGGATTTTAATGATTTTTTTGTTCATAGTATTTAGAAAAAGGAAAAAAAATAAGAAGTAGTTTATATATAGTTGATCTAGCTAGTTGATTTAATAAACTAATTTATTTTACTATATATAGAAGTAGTTTGTTTTTAGTAAGTACTACTTATTTATTTATAGTAAGTGCTTAGTAGTTGAACTAGATAGTTGATTTAATTAATAAAACTACTTTCATTTAACTATATATAGAAGTAGTTCTCGCATCGACGTCGGCGATGCCTATCCCGCATCCTCGTCGTCGTAGACTCGGCGGTGGAGGCCTGCTTGGTCAGGGCCATGTTCGGGACTGGGCTCCGCCGGGCTGGTATTGGGAGTTGCTACCTTCCGGGGGACGTAGGTTGGTGAGGAGGCAGCTCGTTGTTGACCCGATCCTTGTTTGGTGGCGGTCGCGTGGGCCAGTGATGGTGGTGAGGCATCCGGACACCGCGGAGGTGGTATGTCACCGTGTCAGCGAGGAGGATGAGCACGTCCGTCGCTACATGGTTGCATTGGAGGGCAGGTTCGACAATACCTGGAAGGTTCTTCAGGGATCTCACTGGAGCTATGATCATGTGATGGTTCCTTATCTTTGGGCGTCCACCGCCCGCGTCGATACCCGTCGGGCGCTACGGTTCTAGTTGTATTAGTGATAATATTCAACGATGTACGGACACCAAGAGATGATGTACTTTTGCTTATAATTATTGAATGCATGCTAATTTGAATACTATACTTTATTTTATGATTTGGTTTTGCTTATTTTATGATTTGGTTTTGCTTATTGAATGCTCATATTGGATAAGTTCTCCTTCATTCCCGTGTGCTAGACAATTTGATATAATAATGCATTCGGGAATGAAAGGAGGAGCTACGTACATCGATCATTGATAGTCAACCCGTGATTAATAATAATGATCTAGTTTAATATTTGAATTATGAACGTAGGCCGGAAATGTCGTACTCATCGGACGATGAAAACCGCCCGGGGGAGTGCGACTGGTGCCACGACGACTGAGGTATCTGCGACAGGTTCATTGTGTTGGACGAAGATCGTCCTTCAGCATTAAGCTCGAGGAGACCTTCGATGTTCTTACGGTTCGCAACCGACGATAATAGTTTTTTTTCGTAATTACTCATGACTTCAACTATTTTAATCATGACAATATTTTTCATCTTTTCCAATTCGACTAGCTTATCCCATGCTTTGCAAGACGCTATGTCTTGGAGAGGATGGGTTTTGAAGACCATGAAAGTTTCGAAACCAAAAAAATTATCCTAAGTACCCATCATGGTGTGGATTTTCAAGTAAAGTTGTACAATGCTCAGAGTGTAACCCATTTTGGTTGCAAAAATTGGGAAGCACTTTGCAAGATGTATGGTTTTGATGAGGGTATGCTTGTTACCATGGATCTTGGTGATCCTAAAATCAAGCAAGAGAGACCTACGATTTTCGTCCTTGTGGATACACCTCCAATTCTTCCCCCATGTGAGCTTAACATAGTTATTAAGTAATTTATATTGTTTATTTCAAAATAGTTGACAACTTATTCTCCATTGACAGCTTATTTTCATTCTTCAAAGAATGTGCAGAAGATGGTAGACAGAACCTACTACACCGAAGGCTCCGAACTAACTTATCAGGAGAAAAATCATCTGGTCGCATTTTGTACTGATCTTGAGAATTACAATGTCTACAATCGAACTTCTCAACATTATGGTCAATACGTGCCACTAGTGCACGTGTTGAACTACGGTAACTACCATGGAGATACCCTGGTAAGATTTTTTTACTATTACGACATCCGTGCATCTTTTTGCACACTTCTAAAACTAGTACATCGATCATATCATTGCTAACTACAAAGTTATTACTATGTTTTTCAACAGATAATCCCGAATGATTGTGTGCCTCATTTGATGTATACACGCGGTAGCCTTCATGTTTTGAACATACAACCAGGTCTTCCTACGAATCTGAACTGTCCATACCGAGTTTCTAAAAGAAGTGGAGACATGACAATCAAAGAATGGAAAAAATGTATGGACAATCGTAAGGAGCTTCTTGGAAGCAACATTCAGCGAAGGGCAAATATTGGAGACAGGATGATCGCCATTCTTCATAATGGAGAGTCAGGGTCTATATTGTTTTATGCTATTTTACCTTAAGGGTGTTTAGGTCCTACCTGATACTGATGATCATGTGTTAAGAACAATTATGTAGGGTTGGGTTCGATGACTATGAGGATGATGATCGTATGACTTATTATTAATAACGAGTAGAAGTTGTGTGATGATGCATGATTAGTAGGACGAGTACTTGTTATTATATATGCTGATGTATGCAAGCATGCATGAGTTATTATATCAGCGGGTAAAATGAACATATATAGCAGCAGCGTTGGTAAACCAAGGACGAAGATATAAGAGGGGACACTTCTTTCTATTAGCTAGCTAATATAACAACCTAAAAATAACCCCCAAAACCCCTAAAGAAGCCACTTTCCAAAAAAACATGGACTTTTGGTCCCGGTTGGTGCCACCAACCGGGACCGAAGGCCCCCTGACTGGGCTCGGCGCACAGAGCCACGTGGAGGCACATTAGTCCCGGTTCTTGTTTGAACCGGGACTAATGGGTGGAGGTATTAGTAACGGCCCATTAGTCCCGGTTCATGAACCGGGACTAAAGGCCCTCACGAACCGGGACTATTAGGTGTTTTTCTACTAGTGTACTACCTTGACATCTTGTTGGATCAAGAAGGCGAGGGACGTCACCGAGTTGAACGTGTGCAGAACTCGGAGATGCCGCACGTTCGGTGCTTGATCGGTCGGAACGAGAAGAAATTCGACTACATCAACCGCATTGTCAAACGCTTCCGCTTTCGGTCTACGAGGTTACATGGACACACTCTCCCCCTCTCGTTGCTATGCATCTCCTAGATAGATCATGCGTGAGCGTAGGGAAATTTTTGAAATTGCATGCTACATTTCCCAACACTCCTTGCATGCAAAAAGGCAGTAGAACATGTAGTGAAACCTGGGGGTATGACCTGGATTTTCTAGGTCCTCTTTTGTTGTCACTATGCATCTACTGCCTAGGTTAGTATCTAGCACCCACTGTAGATAGTCCCTTAGTCTGTGATATTTGAATTTGTTATCTCCTTGCACAACTTCAACTTCTTGCTTCCTTTCCCTATATGCCAAGCTTTTAGGCACATGAACACCAAATGTTTTCTTTGTGTATGTTATAATTGTCTCAATACCAGCTCCAGGGTTTGATATAATTGTATCCTCACAAACCTTGGCAACCCAATTGACGGTAACCTTGGTGCTCTCTCCACTTGCTCAAATTAAGTGTAACCTTGGTGCTCTCTCCACTTCCTCCACAAGTGTGATCCAAATTCATCTTCTTGATGTTGAAAGTTGACTCATTAGCTATTCTAGAGGCCACTATGTAAAACTCACAACCTTGATTTCTATCAGAGCACCAAGCAATAACCCTAGTTGGTTTATTTCTGTGATACTCAAAATTCCTAAGTGTCCTTGTATGGGAATTTCTAAGTGCTTCTCTGAACTCCATAGTATTCAGGAAGCATAAATGCAATGCAAACTGCTCATGTCCATCTGGTAGTGATGGATCATACCATCTCCTCTCCTTCCTCTTCTTCAACCTTCTCTTCCTACCAGAAGGCAACCTTGGAACTTCTTCTTCATCACTAAGGCCGAAATCACCTGGAAAGCAGTATTTATCAGGTTCAAGCACAAAATCTTCGAACTTGGTGTGTTCAGGCTCACTGTGTGTAGCATACCAAAAATCTAAATTTTGGAATGTTATATTAAATAAATAATTTGATTGTTTGGTTGATTGTTGTGTAATTGGTTGTGTGAAATTGAGTGGAATTCAAAACTTTTTTTAAAAAAAAGTAATGAGAGGGAATAAAAGGACTTTCCCAAAAATTTCCATTTGGATCCCTATTCAATTTTGAGTTCGAATCCTTTCGAAACCCTCTGATAAACAAATAAAATGAGAGGAGAAAAATGACACTCCAAAATCAGAGACAATGTTTTGATTGAGATTCAAATTTGAAGGCAGAAAATATTTGCAATTTATTTGAAATCCAAATTCCTTTTCATTTTGGAGTTATTGCAAAAAAATATTTTTTTAAAAACTTATTTTATTTGGTCATGAAAATATGTTTAAGATTTAGAAAAGTTTATTCTGAGAATTTTGATATATAATATGCCTATGTAAAATTTTGTTTTATTCAATTATTTTCTGTTCTTTATTATAAAAAGAAGACTGCACGTGCGGCCCGTAACTAACTGCCACCCACATGCGCAGCATAGTGGCAGCGGGCGCCACATCATTTGTTTCTCCTACATGGGCCAGGCCCAGCCGCACATATTCCATCCCCATATTTTTTTTCTTCTTCTCCCGGGTTTTTTCCTTTTCAATTGCCCGGAAAAAAAACTGCAGTGCGCGGCCGGCTGAAGGCCTTTATGCCCATGCGAGGCACCTATTTTCTCCTTGTTTTTCTTCTTCGTCTACGTTTAGTCCCATATTGCGTAACCTTTGATCTCTAAGCATCTCTTTTGATCTATAAATATAGATCTATAGAGCCTACAAAAATCATTCAACTTAGGTTAAATCAATATTTTGGTTTGACTAGCTTGCTAAAAAAAATCTTTGGCGGAAATTCTAGAAGTCGTCTTCTCTTCGTTCTGAAGGTATTTTCTCTTTGTATTTTTCTTTATATCCCATAGTGTATTATTCCTAGACTACTATACGGTAGAAATATAGTCTAAATTATTTATTTTGCTCCACATACGGTCTTATATATATAATAGTTAGATTATCAGTTACTTTGTATTTACACATTAACCCTATAATTTTTTTTAAACATAGTTTTCGTCCGTAAAACAGCTTGGTCCTGATTTTTTTTCAAATGGCCATAACTTTTCGGAAATGTTAACGCCCACACGTGTGGCATTTAGGAACCCGCCCACACGCACTCTGATGCCGTTCGATCCATCTGCATGAATTTTATAGCAATTACAATCGGGGTCAAAAGCCACGTAATCAAACAGTGTTGTGCGGGAGAAACACTCCTCGCCCGAACGCGTGTGGCAGTTGACAATTCGGCGCGAACGCGTTAGATGTCGAATCTTCATGCATCTGCCGAGGACCAGCGCACCTTATCCTCTCGCCTCAGGCCCCCCACCCCCACTCCACTCGCTAGAGCGGCTGTGGCGGAGCCTTTACCTCGGATCGACAGTGGCCTCCGTCAACAGCGGCGGGCATGGAGGAGTGCAGCTACGCGACGAGGATCTCCGCTGCTCCCGCGGAAGCCTTGCGCCGAGAAGCTCCCCTCCCCCCACCCCGCATCGACGGAGGCCCCTGCTTCGACGGCTGCGGCCTCCCATGACGGCCTAGCATGGAGGAGTGCGGCCACGCGACGAGGGAGCTCCGCTGCCCCCACGTGTGGCGGCGGCGGCAGCGGAGGTGCGCGTGCGCAGAGCAGAAGGATGGTGTGGCTAGCAGTTTGGCGATGGGTTAGATTCCGGCGAGGACAAGAAGGCCGCCACGCATGGGGCTGCACGGTCCGACGACGCTTCTGCTACGCGGGCGATTTGGGCTCGGCTCCACCCCCCGACGACTGTCGCCTCCTGCCATGAGCCCGAGCTGCCAGTGCTACCGCCGTGCTCTTAGTACTGCTCGTCGCAACCACAGAGCAACCTCCTCCCACCCCTCCAGCTGGCGCCACTGCCCTCCATGGTGAGTCCATCCCCTGCTAGATACATTCGGGGGCTAGCCACTGGATGCTCTGCTTCATCAGTGTCGATGCTGCTTTTGCTAACTGTTACTACTAACTGCTAATTTTTGGTCCCTGTTCTGTAGCGTTCTTGCTGACTGATGTGTGGTAGTAATTAACTCCCTAGATGATAGGGGGAATGGAACGATTTGCATTGGTCAGTAGAGATCGCTTCTTCCTAGCTTTGCTTTTTTTGTAGCAACTTCATCATGTGAGAGGAAGCCAAGGGGATCACGAAGTTATGTACTGGAGTTGCCATGAAAAATTTGTTGCCATGGGCATATTATGTTACGAGTAGTCGCCATGGCTTTGATAAAAAATCCCATGGCAAATTTTGAACATGCATTTGCCATGGTAATTTTTCATCATTTTTCTTATCATTTCATATTCGTGGCAAATTATTCTATGAAACCATGGTAAATTTGAAAAAAAAATCCAAATACGGTTTTTTATTATGCATTTTTTCCATGGCAAATTTGATCATTTTTTGTGTTGTTTCACCTACACAACAATTTAATCACACTAAAAGATGGCAAATATTGGTAAAATACCATGGCAAATTTGAACTTGCATTTTTGCCATGGCAAATTTGATCATACATTTGCCATGGCAAATTTAAAATATGCATTTTTTGCCATGGCAAATTTGAAATATTCATTTTTTCTGCCATGGCAAATTTGAATATGCATTTTGCCATGGCAAATGTGAAGTATGCAGTTTTTGCCATGTCAAATCTAAATATGCAGTTTTGCCATGGCAAATTTGATCCTTTTTTGTGTTGTTTTCTCATACATGGCAATTTTAATCACATAAAATATGGCAAGTTTTGGTAAATACCATGGCAAATTTGAACATGCTTTTGCCATGGCAATTTTCTCTTTCTTTTTTAACATGGAAAAACTTCTTCATATTTTTTGACCATGGCAATTTACTTTCACGGAGCATAGGCAACTATAGTTTACGGAGCATGGCAATTTCTTTTGTTTGCTACATGTCCAAAAATCACTTTTGTTTGGACCAGGATGTTAGTTTAATATATCGTGGCAAATATAGTTTATGGAACATGGAAATTTTATTATATGGACCATGGCGAATGTCTTCTCTTTTTTTGGCAGCATGGCATTTTTGGTTTTGAACCGGACCACGGCAAATTTAGTGAATGCATCATGGGAATTATAGTTTATGGATCATGACATTCTTTAGTCTATGCCTCATACAAATTTTCTATTTTTGAACCGGACCATGGCAAATTTTCTTTCATGGCAGTTCGTGGAGCATGGCAATTTTTCGTCCTTCTTTGCAACATGGAAATTTTTCTTTTTGAATGGGACCGTGGCAAACTTAGTGTATGTATCATGGCAAATGTAATTTACGGGGCATGGCAAATTTTTAGTTATATGAACCATGGCAAATTTTCTTTCTTTATTGCAACATGGCAAATTTTCTTTTTTCAATGGGACCATGGCAATCTCAGTGCATCTTTCATGGCAACGGTAGTTTATGGAGCATGGCAGATTTTCTTCCTTCTTTTACAAGGTTGCAAATTTTGTTTTCGAACAGGACCATGGCAAACTTAGTGTGTGTATCATGGCAAATGCAATTTTCGGAGCATGGCAATTTCCAATTTTAAGGTCCATGGTAAATTTTCTTTCCTTTTTTGCAACATGGCAAATTTTCTTCTTTGAAGGGACCATGGCAAATTTAACGGGACCATGGCAACATTAGATTTACTCATGCCTCAAAAATAGATACCATCGCAATTTTATTTACCCCATGGAAAATTAAGTTCAAGCATGGCAAATGTAGTTTAAGGGTCATGGCAATGTTCTTTTCCTTTAGCAACACGGCAAAATCTACTTTTCATTTGACCATGGCAATGTAACTCCTCCCCTGGCCTAGACGTCGACTAAGATGCCGACCAGGAGGTCGTCCTCCATGATGACGACCATGATTTTTTTTGTTTTGTTTTTTGAAAACATGGCATTTGTTTGAATTTTTATGTGATGGCAAGTTAATATGCACCCCCGCTGCAAAACTTGCCATGTTTTTAGCTTGGGAAACAACAATATTTTCCATGGCAAATTCATACAATTTGCCATCACATAGCAGTAGAGATGCCATGGAAAATTTTCAACCAATTTTTTTACCTTGGGTATATTCAATATGCAGTTTTTGCTTTGGCATTGTTTACTGCTTGGACCATGGTAATTCCAGTACTTTTAGACCATAATTTTCATAATCAGATCAATAACAACAATTTTAATAGAAATCATTCATATACAGCAACTCTATCAAACTTGTTGCGCCATGGCATTACATATATATGTATATATATCATTTTGTACAATACTTTTCCATATACACTTTGCAAACTTGTGCCATGGCAAAAAAATTCCGACACAAGTCAAATTGTTTTTGTTGGCACGTATGTACTATACGGCAACCGTATTGTTTTTAATTTTTATAAACACATGTTCTTGGTGTTGTTTTTTGGCTTGTTTTAGTGAAGCAATAGGTAACCGGGCTGCACGTGCGTTTTTTCGTTGCTGGGCTGGCTAGTTCAGCGTCATTTTGTGCCAACAAGAAATCATTTGGTATGGGATCGATCCCGCACGGAACATGTACGTTGACACAGGGTGTGTGGTAGGGTGCTCCTCCTGCCACACGTGTGGGCGGTTCTAATATTCGCCCACACATGGCACGTGTGGGCTGTCTCCTGCTCACACCACACACGGTGTGTGGGCGGATGTTGCTCCCACCACACGTACAGGGTTGTGTGGGTTGCCTGCTGGATATGCCACACAGGCCTGTGTGGGCAAGTGTCCATTGTGCCACACGTGTGGCAGTTATCGCGACCCTAAATTTTTACTCGTTGAGCCACTTAGATGAAACCAACGTCTATATTTTTGTCTTCATCCCACCTATCCAGTGAACCCATCGTATCAACTTTTTGCAACTTTCAAATTTCGAAATTGTTCATATACATATTCAAATTTCCTTTGATCATATCTTTTTATCTGTAGCTTCATTTTCGATGAATCCAATTGCATCAGATTTTGTATCGAACAAATATTTCCTTTCATACAATTAGTGTCATCTTTTCAACATATAATTTCGATCTTAGTCAATTACTCTATTAACCCACAAAATTGTTGCCGCACATCATTCTAAGCAGATTGAATGAAATATTGAATTACTTATATCTTGATTCGTTATTCTGAATCTAGTAATTCTTTTTACAACACGCTCAAATTGACTTCCTACATCCAGTAGCATCATTAGTTCAAACTCTTGAACCTTTATTTGGTTTTCTTTGAGTATTTCATAAGCTTTCTCTATGCTTCTTTATGCTTTCTTTTACTTGTGGAGTGATTGCTTATTTGTATGTAATTATTTGATTACAATAGATTATTCTCGGAGAGTGACAAATAGTTCTATCAATTTCTGAGAGCGATATAATCTTCACCAACTATATCAGGCAAGTTCACTTTGATCATATTTTGAATACCTATGATTTTATTGCATTAGTGCCACTTTTCCTTTTGCATTCAATATGAATATTGAAACTTGTAACTTGAGTAGAATCATGAGGTGGGAACCCATACCCTTGTCACCAAGCCCTGGGAATCGTTGTTAAATTAGTTGCAGCTATGCTTCAGTAGACGGGGATTGGCATGAGTGTTTCATGTGAGATGTGAGTGTGATAATAATATTTGGATCAACTTGACTACAAGACTTCAAGATTTCAACACACCTCTAGGTGGACGACTTGCAAGAAGAGGGGATCCTAGGGATTGACTAGTGATCACCCGGTTCTATAGATTCAAAAGGGGATACTAGGGAGTGACTAGTGATCACCCGGTTCTACAGGGGATCCTAGGAAGTGACTAGTGATCACTCGTGTCGATCCTAGGGAGTGACTAGTGATCACCCGTGTCGATCCTAGGGAGTTACTAGTGATCACCCGTGTCTACAGGGGGATTCTGGGGATTGACCGGTGACCACCCAGATTTACCAGGGGATCTGGGGGATTGACCATTGATCGCCCGGTTATACGGAAGGCCACCTAGGCTCAAAGAGATTGATGGATCGTTCAAGACCAGAAGCTTCCATGTGCAGCCGCAAGCAATTATGGGCTCTAGCATAGTTGAGTACTCCGGAAAGACTATGTCTCGGTCATCCCGTTCTCAAACACCAGGCAGTGCGAGGACTTCAAGGGAGGCGATTGAGTCTTGCGGGGAAAAGTGCGCAAACCTCTGCAGAGTGTTAAACTAATTGATTAGCTGTGTCCCCGGTTATGGACAATTTGAGTGACTGGAATTGGATGGTCAGGATATTCTCAACATTGTTATTGATTGAATGAATTTTCGGTTTATTAGTAATCGGGGTATGAGATTGGTTGGCAGAACCATCTCATTAACAACCAACTATTGTAGTAATTTTGCATCGGACTCCTTGATTGTAGGGAAAAATCAGCTTTTTGCAAAAAACTTAAACTTAGAGCTACCACAACCATATTGCATATAGTATAGTCTTCTCATCTACTTTCCATTGTGATCTCGTTGGTACATTCAATGTACTGACCTACATGGCTGCAACGTCTCATGTTGCAGGATTTCTACGATGAGTAAGATTTACGATATAGGGTTGTGGCCTACACTCAACTTGCCGATGGCGTTGATGGGACTCCATACCCATTTGTCTGTTTCCGCTGAGACTTATGAGGTATATTAGTTTTACGTTATTTATACATGTGATTGCACTTTGATATATACATGTGATACACAGAGGCTTGACCGTTTGAGGTCGGGTCGCTACACTATGTGACTGATACGTTGATGTCTACTACGCAACTTTCTTCTTGTAGACTCGTGTTGGGCCTCCAAGCGTAGAGTTATGTAAGATAGTAGAAAATTTCCCTCAAGTGGACCGTGGGAGGCATAGGATGAAGATGGTCTCTCTCAAACAACCCCACAAACAAATAACAAAGAGTCTCTTGTGTCCCCAACACACCCAATACAATGGTAAATTGCATAAGTGCACTAGTTCGGCGAAGAGATGGTGATACAAGTGCAATATATATATATATATATATGGTAGATATATGTTTTTGTAATCTGAAAATATAAAAATAGCAAGGTAACTAATAACAAAAGTGAGAAAAAATGGTATTGCAATGCTTGAAAACAAGGCATAAAATTAATACTTTCACTAGTGCAACTTCTCTCAACAATGATAACATAATTGGATCCCATAACAATCCCTCGACATGCAACAAAGAATCACTCCAAAGTTTCTATCAGAGAACATAGGGCGAAAACGTGCATTAACCCCTATGCATAGATTACCCCAATGTCACCTCGGGAATCTGCGAGTTGAGTGCCAAAACATACATCAAGTGAATCAATAGAACATCCCATTGTCACCACAGATATCCCATCGCAACACATACATCAAGTGTTCTCAAATCCAATACTCAATCCAACATAACGAAACCTCAAAGAGCAAGACTCAATTCATCACAAGAAGGTAGAGGGGGAGAAACACCATATGATTCAGCTATAGTAACAAAGCTCGCGGTACATCAAGATCGTGCCAAATCAAGAACACGAGAGAGAGAGAGAGAGATCAAACACATAGCTACTAGTACATACCCTCAGCCCCGAGGGTGAACTACTCCCTCCTCGTCATGGAGAGCGTCGGGATGATGAAGATGGCCTCCAGTGATGGTTTCCCCCTCTGGTAGGGTGCCGGAACGGGCTCTTGATTGGTTTTTCGTGGCTATAGAGGCTTGCGGCGGCGGAACTCCCGATCTAGGTTTCTTTCTAAGGGTTTATGGATTTATAGGAATTTTTGGCGTCGGTTGCACGTCAGGGAGGTCCATGAGTTAGCGACAAGGCAGGTGGGAGCACCCTCCATCCTTGTCGTTGACTCAAGACTCTTCTGGCCCAACTCTTTTGATTCGGGGGCTTCTTCTGGTCCATAAAAAATCACCGTAAATTTTCAGCTCATTTGGACTCTGTTTGATATTCCTTTCTGTAAAACTCAAAAACAAGGAAAAAAACAGAAACTGGCACTGGGCTCTAGGTTAATAGGTTAGTCCCAAAAATAATATAAAATAGCATATAAATGGATATAAAACATCCAAGACGAATAATATAATAGCATGGAACAATCAAAAATTATAAATATGTTGGAGACGTATCAAGCATCCCCAAGCTTAATTCCTGCTCATCCTCGAGTAGGTAAATGATAAAAACAGAATTTTTGAAGTGGAATGCTACCTAACATATTTATCAATGTAATCTTCTTTATTGTGGCATGAATGTTCAAATCCATAACATTCGAAACAAAAGTTTAATATTGACATAAAAACAATAATACTTCAAGCATACTAATAAAGCAATGATGTCTTCTCAAAATAACAAGGCTAAAGAAAGTTATCCCTACAAAATCATATAGTCTAGGTATGCTCCATCTCCATTACACAAAGTATTCAAATCATGCACAACCCCGATGACAAGCCAAGAAACTGTTTCATACTTTTGATGTTCTCAAACCTTTTCAACTTTCACACAATACATGAGCGTGAGCCATGGATATATCACTATAGGTGGAATAGAATATGGTGGTTGTGGAGAAGACAAAAAGAAGGAGATAGTCTCACATCAACTAGGCGTATCAACGGGCTATGGAGATGCCCATCAGTAGATATCAATGTGAGCGAGTAGGGATTTCCATGCAACGGATGCACTAGAGCTATAAGTTTATGAAAGCTCGAAAGAAAACTAAGTGGGTGTGCATCCAACTTGCTTGATCATGAAGACGTAGGGCAATTTGAGGAAGCCTATTGTTGGAATATACAAGCCAAGTTCTATAATGAAAAATTCTCACTAGTATATGAAAGTGACAACATAGGAGACTCTCTATCATGAAGATCATGGTGCTACTTTGAAGCACAGGTGTGTAAAAAGGATAGTAGCATTTCCCCTACTCTCTTTTTTCTCTTTTTCGGGGCTCTCTTTTTTGCCTTTTTTCTTTTCTTTTTTTCTCTTTTTTTTATTTTCTTTTTCGTCCAGAGTCTCATCCCGACTTGTTGGGGAATCATAGTCTCAATCATCCTTTCCTCACATGGGACAATGCTTTAATAATGATGATCATCACACTTTTATTTACTTACAACTCAAGAATTACAACTCGATACTTAGAACAAAATATGACTCTATATGGATGCCTCCGGCGGTGTACCGAGATGAGCAATGACTAAAGAGTGACATGTATGAAATATGAATGGTGGCTTTGCCACAAATACTATGTCAACTACATTATCATGCAAAGCAATGACAATGATGAAGTGTGTCATAATAAACGGAGCAGTGGAAGTTGCATGGCAATATATCTTAGAATGGCTATGGGAATGCCATAATAGGTAGGTATGGTAGCTGTTTTGAGGAAGGTATATGGTGGGTGTATGGTACCGGCGAAAGTTGCGCGGCACAAGAGAGGCTAGCAATGGTGGAAGGGTGAGAGTGCGTATAATCCATGGACTCGTCATAAAGAACTCACATACTTATTGCAACGATCTATTAGTCATCAAAACAAAGTACTACGTGCATGCTCCTAGGGGGGTAGATTGGTAGGAAAAGACCATCGCTCGTCCCGGACCACCACTCATAAGGAAGACAATCAATAAATAAATCATGCTCCAACTTTGTTACATAACGGTTCACCATGCGTGCATGCTACGGGAATCACAAACTTCGGCACAAGTATTTCTACAATCCACAATTACTCACTAGAATGACTCTAATATCACCATCTTCATATCTCAAAACAATCATAAGGAATCAAACTTCTCATAGTACTCAATGCACTTTATATGAAAGTTTTTATTATATCCCTCTTGGATGTCTATCATAATAGGACTAAATTCATAACCAAAGCAAATTACCATGATGTTTAGATACTCTCAAAATAATATAAGTGAAGCATGAGAGTTCATCAATTTCTTCAAAACAAAAACCACCGCAGTGCTCTAAAAAGATATAAGTGAAGCACGAGAGAAAATGACAAACTACTCCAAAAGATATAAGCGAAGCACAATGAGTAGTTGAATAATTATGTAACTATGTGAAGACTCCTCATAAATAAAATTTCAGATCTTAAGTACTTTATTCAAACAACAAGAAAAACAAAATAAAATGATATTGCAAGGATAGCACATATCATGTGAAGAAGCAAAAACTTAGGCTCAACCAAAACTGACCGATAGTTGTTGAAGAAGAAAGGTGGGATGCCTATCGGGGCATCCCCAAGCTTAGATGCTTGAGACTTATTGGAATATTAACAAGGATGCCTTGGGCATCCCCAAGCTTGAGCTTTTGTGTCTCCTTAATTCCTCTCATACCACGGTTTCCCTAATTCTTAAAAACTTCATCCACACAAAACTCAACAAGAGCTCATGAGATAAGTTAGTATAAATGCATGCTAAACCTTATCATTCTTTATTGTAGAAAATCACTAAAATTATAATTTTACATTGCATACTAAATGCCTCTGCATATTTAACACTCCTATCCTCAAATAGAATCATTAAACAAGCAAACATATGCAAATAATGCAATCATAATAGCAATCTATCTAAACAGTATAGTCTGTAAAGAATGCAAGAGGAATCATACTTCTTTAACTCCAAAACTTCTAAAAAATTACCACACTGTAGATAATTTGTTGTTAATCATTGTGTAAAAATTTCAAGATTTTACGATGTTCTGACTATTCACCAATATTCAAACAATGATAGAAAACTTTATGTTTTCAAAACAACAACATACAGACTTGCAAAATAAGCATGGTAAAGGCTACACTTGACATTTTTATTGAACTAAAGGATTCAAAACAATACTATAAATAACAGCAAGTAAATCCTAGAAAAAATAAGATGATGCTCCAAGCAAAACACATATCATGTGGTGAATAAAAATATAGCTCCAAGTAAGGTTACCGATGAACGAAGACAAAAGAGGGGATGCCATCCGGGGCATCCCCAAGCTTAGGCTCTTGGTTGTCCTTGAATATTACCTTGGGGTGCCTTGGGAATCCCCAAGCTTAGGCTCTTGCCACTCCATATTTCTAAGTCATCAAAACTTTACCCAAAACTTGAAAACTTCATAACACAAAACTCAACAGAAAACTCGTAAGCTCAGTTAGTACAATAAAGAAAATCACCACTTAGGTACTGTTGTGAACTCATTCTAAATTTATATTGGTGTTATATCTACTATATTTAAACTTCTCCATGGTTCATACCCTCTGATACTACTCATAGATTCATCAAAATAAGCAAACAACACATAGAAAACAGAATCAGTTAAAAACGGAACAGTCTGTACTAATCTGGAAAATTTCCATACTTCCGTAACACCAAAAATTCTGAACAATTAGGAAAACGTAGAAAATTTGTATATCAATCTTGTGCACAAATAATCAGTATTTTATCACGTTCTAGTGAATTTTCAAAATTCCCGGACTGAGAGCAAAAGTTTCTGTTTTTGCATAGAATCAAGTCAACTATCATCCACACTATCCCAAAGGCTTTACTTGGCACTTTATTGAAACAAAAACTATAAAACATAATTACTACACTAGCTTAATCATGTCTACACACAAAATCAGTAGGATTAAATATTGGCTTGTCTCCCAATGAGCGCTTTTCTTTAATGCATTTCTACCTAGGCATGATGATTTCAATGATGTACACAAAAAAGATAACAATTGAAATATAAATAGAGCATCATGAAGCATATGACTAGCACATTTAAGTCTAACCCACTTCCTATGCATAGGGATTTTGTGACCAAACAACTTATGGGAACAAGAATCAACTTGCATAGGAAGGTAAAACAAGTGCAACTTCAAAAATTTCAACACATAGAGAGGAAACTTGATATTATTGTAATATGTAAGAGCACATACTCCTCTCTCATAATAATTTTCAGTGGCATCATGAATGAATTCAACAATATAACTATCACATAAAGCATTCTTTTCATGATCCACAAGCATAGATATTTTATTACTCTCCACATAAGCAAATTTATTCTCATGAATAGTAGTGGGAGAAAATTCAACAAAATAACTATCATGTGAGGCATAATCTAATTGAAAATTAAAATCATGATAAAAAGTTTCATGGTCATTGAGGGAGTAATGGATTAAGGGGTCCTCGGATGGCCGGACTATGTAGCGTGGGCCGGACTGATGGGCTATGAAGATACAAGACAGAAGACTTCTTCCCGTGTTCAGATGGGGCTCTCCTTTGCGTGGATGGCAAGCTTGGCGTTCGGATATGTAGATTACTTTCTCTGTAACCGACTTTGTACAACCCTAGTCCCCTCTGGTGTCTATATCAACCGGAGGGTTTAGTCCGTAGAGGCAATCATAATCATACAGGCTAGACTTCTAGGGTTTTAGCCATTACGATCTCGTGGTAGATCAACTCTTGTAATACTCATATTCATCAAGATCAATCAAGAAGGAAGTAGGGTATTACCTCCATAGAGAGGGCCCGAACCTGGGTAAACATCGTGTCACCCGCCTCATGTTACCATCAACCTTAGACGCACAGTTCGGGACCCCCTACCCGAGATCCGCCGGTTTTGACACCGACATTGGTGCTTTCATTGAGAGTTCCGCTGCGTCTTCACCAAAAGGTTTGATGGCTCGATCAATCATCTAAAACAATGCAGTCCAGGGGGAGGTTTTCCTTCCCGGACAGATCTTCTTATTCGGCGGCTTTGCACCGCGAGCCAACTCGCTTGGCCATCTAGAGCAGATCGACAGCTATGCCCCTGGCCATCAGGTCAGGTTTGGAAGCTTGAATTACGTTGCCGATATCCGCGGAGACTTGATCTTCAACGGATTCGAGCCCATGGCAGCCGCTCCACACCTGAATTGGGCCCACCACGGTGAACATGACCTAAATCTGTCATCGGTCCGTGCCTAGGAGATAGCGCCTGTAACTGCTCCGGCCCTGGATCCGGAGCAGATTGCGTCGTCCGAGGACGGGAGGCTCAACCCCGCCGCGGAAGCCGCAGACTCAGCGGCGTTAGAGCCGCACACAGATCCTACCTCGAGCGGGGCCTGTGTCACTGGAACCTCGGATTCGTCTCCGGCCATGGGTTTCGAACCACGTGCATCCGCGCCCATAGAACCTGATCAGGCGCCGATCGTTGAATTCAGCTCTGCGGACATCTTTCGGCACTCACCTTTAGGAAATGTGCTAAACTCATTAAAGGCCCTCTCCTTATTAGGGGACTCTCAGTCGAACTATATCTGGTTTGGATTGGAAGCTGATGACGGAGAATTCCGCTTCCCACCCACCACCCACTTCATAGCCACTGTCGAAGACTTAACCGACATGCTCGATTATGGCTCCGAAGACATCGACGGTATGGACGACGATGCCGGAGAGGAGTGAAGGAGTCCCGGATTAAGGGGTCCTCGGATAGCCGGACTATATGCATAGGTCGGACTGTTGGGCTATGAAGATACAAGATAGAAGACTTCTTCCCGTGTCCGAATGGGACTCTCCTTTGCGTGGAAGGAAAGCTTGGCGACTCGGATATGTAGATTCCTTTCTCTGTAACCGACTTTGTGTAACCCTAGCCCCCTCCGGTGTCTATATAAACTAGAGGGTTTAGTCCGTAGGACAACAACAATAATAATCATAGGCTAGGCTTCTAGGGTTTAGCCATTACGATCTCGCGGTAGATCAACTCTTGTAATACTCATATTCATCAAGATCAATCAAGCAGGAAGTAGGGTATTACCTGCATAGAGAGGGCCCGAACCTGGGTAAACATTGTGTCCCCCACCTCCTGTTACCATTAGCCTTAGACGCACAGTTCGGGACCCCCTACCCGAGATCCGTCGGTTTTGACACCGACATTGGTGCTTTCATTGAGAGTTCCGTTGTGTCGTCACCAAAAGGCTTGATGGCTCCACCAATCATCCGCAACAACGCAGTCCAGGGGGAGATCTTCCTCCCTGGACAGATCTTCATATTCGGCGGCTTCGCACTGCTGGCCAACTCGCTTGGCCATCTAGAGCAGATCGATAGCTACGCCCCTGGCCGTCAGGTCAGATTTGGAAGCCTGAATTTTGTGGCCGATATCTGTGGAGACTTGATCTTTGACGGATTCCAGCCCATGACGGCTCTCCCCTGCCACCACGATGAACATGATCTAAATCTGTCATCTGGCCGTGCTTAGGAGATAGCACCTGTAACCGCCCGGGCCCTTGATCCGGAGCGGACCGCGTCATCCGAGGACGGGAAGCTTAACCCCGCCACGGAAGCCGCAGTCTCAGCGGCGCTCGTGAAGGAAATATGCCCTAGAGGCAATAATAAAGTTATTATTTATTTCCTTATAATCATGATAAATGTTTATTATTCATGCTAGAATTGTATTTTCCGGAAACATAATACATGTGTGAATACATAGACAAACAGAGTGTCACTAGTATGCCTCTACTTGACTAGCTCGTTAATCAAAGATGGTTATGTTTCCTAACCATGAACAATGAGTTGTTATTTGATTAACGAGGTCACATCATTAGTAGAATGATCTGATTGACATGACCCATTCCATTAGCTTAGCACCTGATCGTTTAGTATGTTGCTATTGCTTTCTTCATGACTTATACATGTTCCTACGACTATGAGATTATGCAACTCCCGTTTACCGGAGGAACACTTTGGGTACTACCAAACGTCACAACGTAAATGGGTGATTATAAAGGAGTGCTACAGGTGTCTCCAATGGTCGATGTTGGGTTGGCGTATTTCGAGATTAGGATTTGTCACTCCGATTGTCGGAGAGGTATCTCTGGGCCCTCTCGGTAATACACATCACATAAGCCTTGCAAGCATTACAACTAATATGTTAGTTGTGAGATGATGTATTACGGAACGAGTAAAGAGACTTGCCGTTAACGAGATTGAACTAGGTATTGGATACCGACGATCGAATCTCGGGCAAGTAACATACCGATGACAAAGGGAACAACGTATGTTGTTATGCGGTCTGACCGATAAAGATCTTCGTAGAATATGTAGGAGCCAATATGGGCATCCAGGTCCCGCTATTGGTTATTGACCAGAGACATGTCTCGGTCATGTCTACATTGTTCTCGAACCCGTAGGGTCCGCACGCTTAAGGTTACGATGACAGTTATATTATGAGTTTATGCATTTTGATGTACCAAAGGTTGTTCGGAGTCCCGGATGTGATCACGGACATGACGAGGAGTCTCGAAATGGTCGAGACGTAAAGATTGATATATTGGAAGCCTATGTTTGGACATCGGAAGTGTTCCGGGTGAAATCGGGATTTTACCGGGTTACCGGGAGGTTACCGGAACCCCCCGGGAGCCATATGGGCCATCATGGGCCTTAGTGGAAAGGAGACAGGGGCAGCCCAAGGTGGCTGCGCCTCTTTCCCCTCCCCTAGTCCTATTAGGACTAGGAGAAGGTGGCCGGCCCCCCTCTCTCCCTTCCCCTCCGAGGAATCCTAGTTGGACTAGGATTGGGGGGAGGAATCCTACTCCCAGAGGGAGTAGGACTCTCCTGCGCCTCCCTCTTTGGCCGGCCAGCCTCCCCTCCTCTCCTCCTTTATATACGGAGGCAGGGGCACCTCTAAACACACAAGTTGACACAAGTTGATCCACGTGATCGATTCCTTAGCCGTGTGCGGTGCCCCCTGCCACCATATTCCTCGATAATACTATAGCGGAGTTTAGGCGAAGCCCTGCTGCTGTAGTTCATCAAGATCGTCACCACGCCGTCGTGCTGACGAAACTCTTCCCCGACACTTTGCTGGATCGGAGTCCGGGGATCGTCATCGAGCTGAACGTGTGCTCGAACTCGGAGGTGCCGTAGTTTCGGTGCTTGATCGGTTGGATCGTGAAGACGTACGACTACTTCCTCTACGTCGTGTCATTGCTTCCGCAGTCGTTCTGCGTTGGGTACATAGACAACACTCTCCTCTCGTTGCTATGCATCACATGATCCTGTGTGCGCGTAGGAAAATTTTTGAAATTACTACGAAACCCAACAGTGGCATCCGAGCCTAGGTTAATGATGTTGATGTTATATGCACGAGTAGAACACAAGTGAGTTGTGGACGATACAAGTCATACTGCCTACCAGCATGTCATATTTTGGTTCAGCGGTATTGTTGGACGAGACGACCCGGACCAACCTTACGCGTACGCTTACGCGAGACCGGTTCCCTCGACGTGCTTTGCACAGAGATGGCTTGCGGGCGACTGCCTCTCCAACTTTAGTTGAACCAAGTATGGCTACGCCCGGTCCTTGCGAAGGTTAAAACGGAGTCTATTTGACAAACTATCGTTGTGGTTTTGATGCGTAGGTGAGATTGGTTCTTACTTAAGCCCGTAGCAGCCACGTAAAACATGCAACAACAAAGTAGAGGACGTCTAACTTGTTTTTGCAGGGCATGTTGTGATGTGATATGGTCAAGGCATGATGCTGAATTTTATTGTATGAGATGATCATGTTTTGTAACCAAGTTATCGGCAACTGGCAGGAGCCATATGGTTGTCGCTTTATTGTATGCAATGCAATCGCGATGTAATGCTTTACTTTATTACTAAACGGTAGTGATAGTCGTGGAAGCATAAGATTGGCGAGACGACAACGATGCCACGATGGAGATCAAGGTGTCGCGCCGGTGACGATGGTGATCATGACGGTGCTTCGGAGATGGAGATCACAAGCACAAGATAATGATGGCCATATCATATCACTTATATTGATTGCATGTGATGTTTATCTTTTTATGCATCTTATCTTGCTTTGATTGACGGTAGCATTATAAGATGATCTCTCACTAAATTATCAAGAAGTGTTCCCCCTGAGTATGCACCGTTGCAAAAGTTCTTCGTGCTGAGACACCACGTGATGATCGGGTGTGATAGGCTCTACGTTCAAATACAACGGGTGCAAAACAGTTGCGCACGCAGAATACTCAGGTTAAACTTGACGAGCCTAGCATATGCAGATATGGCCTCGGAACACGGAGACCGAAAGGTCGAGCGTGAATCATATAGTAGATATGATCAACATAATGATGTTCACCGATGAAACTACTCCATCTCACGTGATGATCGGACATGGTTTAGTTGATTTGGATCACGTGATCACTTAGAGGATTAGAGGGATGTCTATCTAAGTGGGAGTTCTTTAATAATATGATTAATTGAACTTAAAATTTATCATGAACTTAGTCCCTGATAGTATCTTGCTTGTTTATGTTGATTGTAGATAGATGGCTCGTGCTGTTGTTCCGTTAAATTTTAATGTGTTCCTTGAGAAAGCAAAGTTGAAAGATGATGGTAGCAATTACACGGACTGGGTCCGTAACTTGAGGATTATCCTCATTGCTGCACAGAAGAATTACGTCCTGGAAGCACCGCTGGGTGCCAGGCCTGCTGCTGGAGCAACGCCAGATGTTATGAACGTCTGGCAGAGCAAAGCTGATGACTACTCGATAGTTCAGTGTGCCATGCTTTACGGCTTAGAATCGGGACTTCAACGACGTTTTGAACGTCATGGAGCATATGAGATGTTCCAGGAGTTGAAGTTAATATTTCAAGCAAATGCCCGGATTGAGAGATATGAAGTCTCCAATAAGTTCTATAGCTGCAAGATGGAAGAGAACAGTTCTGTCAGTGAGCATATACTCAAAATGTCTGGGTATAATAATCACTTGATTCAATTGGAAGTTAATCTTCCAGATGATTGCGTCATTGACAGAATTCTCCAATCACTGCCACCAAGCTACAAGAGCTTCGTGATGAACTATAATATGCAAGGGATGAACAAGATTATTCCCGAGCTCTTCGCAATGCTAAAAGCTGCGGAGGTAGAAATCAAGAAGGAGCATCAAGTGTTGATGGTTAACAAGACCACTAGTTTCAAGAAAAAGGGCAAAGGGAAGAAAAAGGGGAACTTCAAAAAGAACGGCAAGCAAGTTGCTGCTCAAGAGAAGAAACCCAAGTCTAGACCTAAGCCTGAAACTGAGTGCTTCTACTGCAAGCAGACTGGTCACTGGAAGCGGAACTGGCCCAAGTATTTGGCGGATAAGAAGGATGGCAAGGTGAACAAAGTATATGTGATATACATGTTATTGATGTGTACCTTACCAATGCTCGCAGTAGCACCTGGGTATTTGATACTGGTTCTGTTGCTAATATTTGCAACTCGAAACAGGGACTACAGAATAAGCGGGCACTGGCAAAGGACGAGGTGACGATGCGCGTGGGAAACGGTTCCAAAGTCGATGTGATCGCGGTCGGCACGCTACCTCTACATCTACCTTCGGGATTAATATTAGACCTAAATAATTGTTATTTGGTGCCAGCGTTGAGCATGAACATTATATCTGGATCTTGTTTAATGCGAGACGGTTATTCATTTAAATCAGAGAATAATGGTTGTTCTATTTATATGAGTAATATCTTTTATGGTCATGCACCCTTGAAGAGTGGTCTATTCTTACTAAATCTCGATAGTAGTAATACACATATTCATAATGTTGAAACCAAAAGATACAGAGTTGATAATGAAAGTGCAACTTATTTGTGGCACTGTCGTTTAGGTCATATCGATGTAAAACGCATGAAGAAACTCCATACTAATGGACTTTTGGAACCACTTGATTATGAATCACTTGGTACTTGCGAACCGTGCCTCATGGGTAAGATGACTAAAACACCGTTCTCCAGTACTATGGAGAGAGCAACAGATTTGTTGGAAATCATACATACCGATGTATGTGGTCCGATGAATATTGAGGCTCGTGGCGGATATCATTATTTTCTCACCTTCACAGATGATTTGAGCAGATATGGATATATCTACTTAATGAAGCATAAGTCTGAAACATTTGAAAAGTTCAAAGAATTTCAGAGTGAAGTTGAAAATCATCGTAACAAGAAAATAAAGTTTCTACGATCTGATCGTGGAGGAGAATATTTGAGTTACGAGTTTGGTGTACATTTGAAAAACTGTGGAATAGTTTCGCAACTCACGCCCCCCGGAACACCACAGCGTAATGGTGTGTCCGAACGTCGTAATCGTACTTTACTAGATATGGTGCGATCTATGATGTCTCTTACAGATTTACCGCTATCATTTTGGGGATATGCTTTAGAGACGGCCGCATTCACGTTAAATAGGGCACCATCAAAATCCGTTGAGACGACGCCTTATGAACTATGGTTTGGCAAGAAACCAAAGTTGTCGTTTCTTAAAGTTTGGGGCTGCGATGCTTATGTGAAAAAGCTTCAACCTGATAAGCTCGAACCCAAATCGGAGAAATGTTTATTCATAGGATACCCAAAGGAAACTGTTGGGTACACCTTCTATCACAGATCCGAAGGCAAAACATTTGTTGCTAAGAATGGATCATTTCTAGAGAAGGAGTTTCTCTCGAAAGAAGTGAGTGGGAGGAAAGTAGAACTTGACGAGGTAACTGTACCTGCTCCCTTACTGGAAAGTAGTTCATCACAGAAAACTGTTTCAGTGACACCTACACCAGTTAGTGAGGAAGCCAATGATAATGATCATGAAACTTCAGATCAAGATACTACTGAACTTCGTAGATCAACCAGAGTAAGATCCGCACCAGAGTGGTACGGTAATCCTGTTCTGGAGGTCATGCTACTAGATCATGATGAACCTACGAACTATGAAGAAGCGATGGTGAGCCCAGATTCCGCAAAGTGGCTAGAAGCCATGAAATCTGAGATGGGATCCATGTATGAGAACAAAGTATGGACTTTGGTTGACTTGCCCGATGATCGGCAAGCGATTGAGAATAAATGGATCTTTAAGAAGAAGACTGACGCTGATGGTAATGTTACTGTCTACAAAGCTCGACTTGTCGCAAAAGGTTTTCGGCAAGTTCAAGGAATTGACTACGATGAGACCTTCTCACCCGTAGCGATGTTTAAGTCCGTCCGAATCATGTGAGCAATTGCCGCATTTTATGATTATGAAATTTGGCAAATGGATGTCAAAACTGCATTCCTGAATGGATTCCTGGAAGAAGAGTTGTATATGATGCAACCAGAAGGTTTTGTCGATCCAAAGGGAGCTAACAAAGTGTGCAAGCTCCAGCGATCCATTTATGGACTGGTGCAAGCCTCTCGGAGTTGGAATAAACGTTTTGATAGTGTGATCAAAGCATTTGGTTTTATACAGACTTTTGGAGAAGCCTGCATTTACAAGAAAGTGAGTGGGAGCTCTGTAGCATTTCTGATATTATATGTGGATGACATATTACTGATTGGAAATGATATAGAATTTCTGGATAGCATAAAGGGATACTTGAATAAAAGTTTTTCAATGAAAGACCTCGGTGAAGCTGCTTACATATTAGGCATTAAGATCTATAGAGACAGATCAAGACGCTTAATTGGACTTTCACAAAGCACATACCTTGACAAAATTTTGAAGAAATTCAAAATGGATCAAGCAAAGAAAGGGTTCTTGCCTGTGTTACAAGGTGTGAAATTGAGTAAGACTCAATGCCCGACCACTGCAGAAGATAGAGAGAATATGAAAGATGTTCCCTATGCATCAGCCATAGGCTCTATCATGTATGCAATGCTGTGTACCAGACCTGATGTGTGCCTTGGTATAAGTTTAGCAGGGAGGTACCAAAGTAATCCAGGAATGGATCACTGGACAGCGGTCAAGAACATCCTGAAATACCTGAAAAGGACTAAGGATATGTTTCTCGTATATGGAAGTGACAAAGAGCTCATCGTAAAAGGTTACGTTGATGCAAGCTTTGACACTGATCCGGACGATTCTAAATCGCAAACCGGATACGTGTTTACATTAAACGGTGGAGCTGTCAGTTGGTGCAGTTCTAAACAAAGCGTCGTAGCGGGATCTACATGTGAAGCGGAATACATAGCTGCTTCGGAAGCAGCAAATGAAGGAGTCTGGATGAAGGAGTTCATATCCGATCTAGGTGTCATACCTAGTGCATCGGGTCCAATGAAAATCTTTTGTGACAATACTGGTGCAATTGCCTTGGCAAAGGAATCCAGATTTCACAAAAGGTCCAAACACATCAAGAGACGCTTCAACTCCATCCGAGATCTAGTCCAGGTGGGAGACATAGAGATTTGCAAGATACATACGGATCTGAATATTGCAGACCCGTTGACTAAGCCTCTTCCACGAGCAAAACATGATCAGCACCAAAGCTCCATGGGTGTTAGATTCATTACAGTGTAATCTAGATTATTGACTCTAGTGCAAGTGGGAGACTGAAGGAAATATGCCCTAGAGGCAATAATAAAGTTATTATTTATTTCCTTATAATCATGATAAATGTTTATTATTCATGCTAGAATTGTATTTTCCGGAAACATAATACATGTGTGAATACATAGACAAACAGAGTGTCACTAGTATGCCTCTACTTGACTAGCTCGTTAATCAAAGATGGTTATGTTTCCTAACCATGAACAATGAGTTGTTATTTGATTAACGAGGTCACATCATTAGTAGAATGATCTGATTGACATGACCCATTCCATTAGCTTAGCACCTGATCGTTTAGTATGTTGATATTGCTTTCTTCATGACTTATACATGTTCCTACGACTATGAGATTATGCAACTCCCGTTTACCGGAGGAACACTTTGGGTACTACCAAACGTCACAACGTAAATGGGTGATTATAAAGGAGTACTACAGGTGTCTCCAATGGTCGATGTTGGGTTGGCGTATTTCGAGATTAGGATTTGTCACTCCGATTGTCGGAGAGGTATCTCTGGGCCCTCTCGGTAATACACATCACATAAGCCTTGCAAGCATTACAACTAATATGTTAGTTGTGAGATGATGTATTACGGAACGAGTAAAGAGACTTGCCGTTAACGAGATTGAACTAGGTATTGGATACCGACGATCGAATCTCGGGCAAGTAACATACCGATGACAAAGGGAACAACGTATGTTGTTATGCGGTCTGACCGATAAAGATCTTCGTAGAATATGTAGGAGCCAATATGGGCATCCAGGTCCCGCTATTGGTTATTGACCAGCGACATGTCTCGGTCATGTCTACATTGTTCTCGAACCCGTAGGGTCCGCACGCTTAAGGTTACGATGACAGTTATATTATGAGTTTATGCATTTTGATGTACCGAAGGTTGTTCGGAGTCCCGGATGTGATCACGGACATGACGAGGAGTCTCGAAATGGTCGAGACGTAAAGATTGATATATTGGAAGCCTATGTTTGGACATCGGAAGTGTTCCGGGTGAAATCGGGATTTTACCGGGTTACCGGGAGGTTACCGGAACCCCCCGGGAGCCATATGGGCCATCATGGGCCTTAGTGGAAAGGAGAAAGGGGCAGCCCAAGGTGGCTGCGCCTCTTTCCCCTCCCCTAGTCCTATTAGGACTAGGAGAAGGTGGCCGGCCCCCCTCTCTCCCTTCCCCTCCGAGGAATCCTAGTTGGACTAGGATTGGGGGGCGGAATCCTACTCCCAGAGGGAGTAGGACTCTCCTGCGCCTCCCTCTTTGGCCGGCCAGCCTCCCCTCCTCTCCTCCTTTATATACGGAGGCAGGGGCACCTCTAAACACACAAGTTGACACAAGTTGATCCACGTGATCGATTCCTTAGCCGTGTGCGGTGCCCCCTGCCACCATATTCCTCGATAATACTGTAGCGGAGTTTAGGCGAAGCCCTGCTGCTGTAGTTCATCAAGATCGTCACCACGCCGTCGTGCTGACGAAACTCTTCCCCGACACTTTGCTGGATCGGAGTCCGGGGATCGTCATCGAGCTGAACGTGTGCTCGAACTCGGAGGTGCCGTAGTTTCGGTGCTTGATCGGTTGGATCGTGAAGACGTACGACTACTTCCTCTACGTCGTGTCATTGCTTCCGCAGTCGTTCTGCGTTGGGTACGTAGACAACACTCTCCTCTCGTTGCTATGCATCACATGATCCTGTGTGCGCGTAGGAAAATTTTTGAAATTACTACGAAACCCAACAGCTCGAGCCACACACAGGCCCAACATCGAGTTGGGCTTGTATCACCGGAACCTCGGGCTCATCTCCGGTCATAGGTTCCGGACCGTGTGCATCCGCGTCCATCGAACCTGATTGGGCGTCGATCTTGGAGTTCAGCTCCGCGGACATTTTCCAGCACTCACCTCTGGGCGATGTGGTAAACTCGTTTAAATCCCTCTCCTTGTAGGGGGGCACTCGGCCGAACTATGTCCGGCCCGAATGGGAAGCGGACGACGAAGAACTTCGTTTCCCACCCACCACCCACTTTATAGCCACTATCGATGACTTAATCGAAAGTCTTGATTATGACTCCGAAGACATCAACGGTATAGACGATGATGCTGGAGAGGAGCAGGAACCACCGCCTATAGGGCGTTGGACAGCCACCTCCTCATACGACATATATATGGTGGACACACCCAAAGAGAAGGAGGCCGCCAACGATAACGGTATGCCTGTTGATGAACCTCCCAAGCGTCGGCATCATAAGCGCCAACCTCGATCAAGGAAAAGGAAAGAACAGCAACATTGTCACGGACGATGATGATAATCCGGACCAAGTCGAGGACCCCGCAGACCTAGCGTTGGAGCAGAACGTGCGAGAGGACGGCGAACAGAGTTCGGGGATGTTGTCTGACCACAGTGATGCATAAGATAGCAACTACCAACCTGTCTCCGAAGAGGAGATCAACTTGGGAAACGACGAATTCGTTGTGCCAGACGAACCATTAGAACAAGAACACCTCCATCAAAAGCTTATCGCCACTGCAAGGAGCCTGAAGAAGCAGAAGCAGCAGCTTAAAGCCGCACATGATACGCTCAATGATAGATGGAACAAAGTGCTAGACGCTGAGGAAAAATACGGCGGCAATCGCCAAGAGCTATCCTAAACGTAAGCTGCTGCCCGAATTCGACGACGAGGCTATTACACCTATACCGCCAAAAAACAATACGGCTGACAAGCCAGACCGACCACCTCGCGGTCGAGACAGAGCGGCTAGCAATGCCGTACACAAGCCCGCACCCCTCCCTGCAAAGAAGAGAGGTTGCGGCCCTGGAACCAAAACACGATCTACGTGAGGACCTGAACAAAAAGGGTGGCAAAACCAGATCCATCTATGGATCCAGGGAACATGCTCCTACATGGGACCACGACTATAAAACCAAATATGCCAGTCATTTACCAGTTCGGAACCAATACCGAACATTACAACCGTCGGACCCACACCATGACACAGCCAAATATAAGGGTGACGCACACCCCATGTGCTTCACCGATGAGGTGCTGGAACACGATTTTCCAGAAGGGTTTAACCCGTAAACATCGAGGCATATGACGGAACGACGGACCCTGCGGTTTGGATAGAAGACTTTATTCTTCACATCCACATGGCTCACGGAGATGATCTCCACGCCATCAAGTACTTACCCCTCAAGCTAAAAGGACCAGCTCGGCACTGGCTGAAAAGCCTCCCCGAAAACTCCATCGGAAGCTGGGAAGAACTTGAGGACGCTTTCCGTGCCAATTTCCAGGGGACCTATGTCCGACCCCCGGATGCAGACGATCTAAGTCACATAATCCAACAACCCGGAGAATAAGCCCGTAAGCTTTGGAACCGGTTTCTCACTAAGAAAAACCAACTCGTTGATTATCTGGACGCCGAAGCCTTAGCGGCCTTCAAACACAGTGTTCGGGACAAATGGCTAGCTAGACACCTCAGCTAGGAAAAGCCAAGGACAATGGCAGCCCTAACTACACTCGTGACCCGCTTTTGTGCGGGTGAGGACAGTTGATTAGCTCGTAGCAGCACCAGTGATCCCGGCACATCTGAGGTCAGGGATGGCAATGGAAAACCATGACGCAACAAAAACAAATGTCGGAACAATGAAGAAATCCCAGAAAATACAATGGTAAACGCCGGATTCAGGGGCTCCAGACCCGGTCAATGGAAGAAGCCATTTAAGGACAATAAAGACGGTCCATCCAACCTGGATAAAATTCTAGACATGCCCTGCCAGATCCACGGCAACCCAACTAAACCTGCAAGCCATACCAACCGTAGCTGTTGGGTCTTCAAGCAGGCCGGCAAACTCAACGCCGCACATAAGGGGAAGGGACCTCAGGGCGAAGACGAGGACGAACCTCGCCAGCCTAACACTGGGGAACAGAAGAAATTTCCATCGAAGATCAAAACAGTGAACATGATCTATGTCACTCATATCCCAAAGGGGGAGTGCAAACGCGCACACCGAGATGTCTATGCCGTCAAGCCCTTGCCCCCAAATTCAACCCATGGTCAGCCTGTCCGATCACCTTTTATCGTAGGGATCATCCGACTAGTATCCATCATGGGTGTTCGGCTGCCTTAATGCTCGACCCGATAATCGACTGATACCACCTCACTCGAGTCCTTATGGACGGCGGCAGCAGTCTCAATCTGATATATCAGGACACTGTCCGCAAGATGGGGATAGACCCATCAAGAATCAAGCCAAGCAGCACTACCTTTAAAGGAGTTATACCGGGCGTAGAAGCCCGCTACACGGGCTCTTTAACATTGGAAGTCGTATTCGGCTCTCCTGATAACTTTCAAAGCGAAGAGCTAATCTTTGACATAGCTCCGTTCCTAAGTCGCTATCATGCACTACTCGGAAGAACGGCCTTCGACCGTTTTAATGCAGTCCCGCATTACGCTTATCTAAAACTCAAAATGCATGGACCATGTGGCGCCATTACGGTCAGCGGAAATACGGAACGCTCTCTTCATACAGAAGAATACACTGCGGCTCTAGCCGTCGAAGCACAAAATGGCCTATTCAAGCCGAACAGCTTGTCGGTCGTTAAGACCGCGGACACATCTAAACATATCCGGCGCACACCTCAGTGTGGCAGCTCAGATAAACCCAAGCTCGATTAGTAGCTATGCCCCCATTGACCGCCTAATAAGGAGATAGGACACGTGCCACGTATACATAAATATACACTCAAAATTCCTTGGGTGGCGCCGGGGGCACACTGCACACAAAAGGTCCATAGTTTGGCTCGACCCTATTCGGACTCCAGAAGTTATCTTTCACGGTTCATTAAAATGAACCAGCTTTACTTACGGCCACACTAGATTCTTTTACCTTGTTTTTTCCCCGTTTCACAGATGGCCATCACACTATACCCTTCAAGGACACTTCACAACGGAGAAAACGGCACAGACATGCAGCAGGGCCCCACATTAAGGTTTCTTTTTTAGATTAAGACCCTGTGTAAACCTTTTTATCTCTTTTTGTTTTATACTTTCCTGGCATGTAAAATGTCCAACAAAGATATCAGTGTTACCTGTAAATATACGGCTCGCCGTACTAAAGTGGATGTTATAGAAGTAGCTGGGTACATACTGTGTTTTGAGATTTATACTCTCACCTACTGCGTTCTTTCCCCACGTCCGATTGCCACACGTGCCTTGATACCTGGGTATCTTACCTGGGGATGTATTCAGCCCGGTATATATTGAAAAGTCCGAACACGTGTAGGGGGTGTTCGGCATCGCGAGTTTGGCCTTATATGCATCAGCTCCTAATCTTGTCTTTGGTCAATAGTTGGGTTGCCCTGCTCCTGTACTTACTACCTTACGTTCCGCTATATCGGCTAGGGTAGTAAAGGGAAAACTACTGCGATTGTGTCCTAGCTCGCCCGGATGAGCACCTCAGTAGAGAAAGCCAAAAACTAACTGTCATGATGCGGCGAGAGCTGGTCAACCACTCGATGACTCATCGGAATCCTCACGATTCCCTCCGTGTTAAACGAAGGACCATTTTTCTGGTCATGTATGTAAACGCACCATATTCGGATAAACCCGAATATACCAGGGGTTATATCATAGACCCACCGTCAAACTCCTATGGCTAAGTGAAAGTGTTAAAGCCCTATAGTCCGATTGCCTGGTTCGCTGCATTGACATCTCCTTAACAGACCAAGACATTGGGTCAAGTGTGATTAAGTGCTTTTCCGAACACCCCTGCGTTATACGCGAGGGGGCTGAAGCCGACGACTGGCAAACTTTCAGATTATACATATATAAAAACGGCCGCACAAGAGGCACCAAAACTTTTCGGGCAAAAGTATAAAAACATAGCCTTAAAACATATCATTGTTTTTACAATTTCAGTACACTTCACTCGAACATAATATCTTTCGAGCACTGACCCTCTATCAAGCGGGCACCTTCTAGGACATCTTCAAAGTAATGTTCTGGCATGTTAGGGTCCTTGCCTTCAGGCAGACTCTGCGCAGAAATATCTGTGGACTTCATCTTCGCCCAATACGTCTTGACACGGGCAAGGGCCATCTGTGCACCATCTATGCATGTTGACCGCTTAACAGCGTCGATACGCGGCGCTGCATTTACAAGTTGCCACACCAAAACGAAATAACTATTCGGAATTGGCTTGGTCGGCCACAGCCGGGCTATGACATCCTTCATGGCAGTTCCAGACATCTTGTGGAGCTCGGCCCATAGTGCCATCTGTTCGTTCAACAGTGGACGCTTTGGCGTGTCAAATTGCGACCAGAATAACTTTTTCGTCGCATGTCCTTCTTGCGCATGGAAAAACTGATTCGCATCGGCAACACTCTTTGGCAAGTCCAAAAAGGCATCTGCAGAACTCCACAGTTGATTAAGCGGGGCATACTTCGGATTGCCAAACTTAGTTTGCAATAAAAATGGCTTACCAGCCACGATCTCCCCAGCTTGTTGGATCTCCTCCCGAGCTGCTCTAGACTCAGACCGGGCTTCCCTCGCCTCTTGTAAGGCCTTGTCAAGATTGGCCGCTTTGGCTTTGTTATCTTTCTCAAGAACTTGGCATCGGCTAGTGGCATCCTTTAGCTCAAGTACCATAGTAGATATTCTCTGCTCGCACTGAAGCCGAGCAGTCTGCTCAGCTTTTAATTCAGTGGCTACCTTTTCGGCAGCCACATTACTCATCCTGGCTTGCTCCTTGGCCCAGGCAAGTTCAGCCCGAAGGGTCTCAACTACGGCGACACTATCTGCAGTTATGCATATACAAATTCTCACTATCACGCTCATTTCATAATACTAGCACGTACTGAGTGCCCCAAAGACATAACTTGCGCCTCGTCGAGCCGCTTGTTAATAAGTGTGATGTCATCATCCGCTACATCAACTTTCTGATTCATATGTGCTACCTCGGTAGCTTGGGGCAGTTGCCATGGAAGTAACAGCCTATGTTTCAATTAGTCAGATCATTTCCCGGGCATATATTTTTGATCCTCTGATCGCCTCCCTTTGGATGGCAATCAGAGTCTCAGGGGCTACTATCTATACACAGGTGCAATTTGCATTTATAAATAAAATTACACTACATATCTCGAAACCTCTTAGTAGGCTCGTAAAAGCTTCATTCAATCCACTTTTCGCGGACCGAACTCTTTCAACCACCGTACCCATCAAGGTACGATGTTCCTCTGATACGGATGCATGTTGCAATATGTCCATCAATGTATCCGGCGCCTCCGGATCCGGAACAGGTGTTGTCGTCCCTCGGAACTTCGATAGTCCGAGACTTTTGTTGCCGGTCCCCATGTGGGCTGCACACCCTGGACCCTGGGCGGCCGAAGCATTATCTTCGGGCCCGGTCTTCAGTGCCCCTCGCGCCACTCGCTGATCGGGAAAGATCCTCCAGGATGACACCTTGGCGTCGTCTGCCTTATCAGGTAGGGAGATCTGTGGAGGCGTCTCGCTCTCCATCATCTCCGGAAGAAGATCCCTCGAAGAGGAGGACTGTTGAGGAGGGCTGCGTACCGGACTGCAAACATATATTTTAAAAATGTTACCCTCACAGCCAGGAAAGAATGTGATATGTATAAAACACCCTGGTTTACTTACGATTTGGCTAAGGGCCTATCTTTGCGGAGTGACCGCATGTCAACCTCGCCCCCTGACTGGGATACCTCCCTCCTCTTAGAAGCTTCTCTCTTCGAGTCTTCGGAGGCGGTCCTCTTCTTCCCATGAGGAGAAGGGATGTCAGTTCTCCCTTCCCTTCCACCTTCGGAAGTGGAAGTTCCAGTCTCCCCGGACAAATTTCGTGGTGTGCCTCTAGAATGGAGGCCACCTTGGGCCTCTTCGCGCTCCTCCTTATCTTCCCCCGCCGGCACTTGATATGGTGCCGGAGCTAGCATCGATCCTTGTAAACACCGGATCGGCAGAGTCTTCGGGGTGGAGCCGAACACCTAATTTTCTCCGCCTTCTTTAGCCAGCCTTGGCCGAGTAGAGTTTTATCAGTACATTGTTATGAGTAATTTCACTAAACTATGTTCGGGAGTCAAGTGCTTACTGGAGTATCTGAATGATTGCAGTCAAGACCGAGGTCTTCTGTAGTATCCGGCCACTGTTTTCGTACGCCAAAGAATAAATTCCAGATCCCTCTGAGCATTGTGCCAGAGAAGTGCTGAAGGGTCTGTGGACCTTCCAGATTAAACTCCCACATACGGAGAGGACGCCGCTGGCACGGAAGGATCCGGCGGACTAGCATTACTTGGATAACATTGGTGAGATCGGTGCCCTTTTTAATGAGGCTCCAAATGCGACTTTGCAACGTCTGCAATTCATCAATAGATCCCCAGTCCAGCCCCTTGTTAATCCATGATGCAAGCTGTAAAGGAGGGCCAGATCGAAACGCAGGTGTAGCTGCCCACTTTTTACCACGGGGTTCGGTAATGTAAAACCACTCCCGTTGCCATAGGTCAGAAGATTCTGCGAAAGATCCCTTTGGACAAGGAGAAGTGGTAAGTTTGCTTACTGAAGCACCTCCGCACTCCGCCTGTTTCTCGTCGATTACCTTTGGTTTCACCTTAAAGGTCTTACGCCATAAGCTGAAGTGTGGAGAAATACGAAGGAAGGCCTCGCACGTGATGATGAACGCCGAGATGTGGAGGAAGGAGTCTGGAGCTAGATCATGGAAATCTAGCCCATAATAAAACATGAGACCCCGGACAAAGGGATGGAGAGAAAACCCAAGCCTTGGAGGAAGTGAGAGATAAACAAGACTCTCTCATTGGATCTGGGAGTAGGAATAACCTGCCCTTGAGCAGGAAGCCTGTGGAGGATTTCCGCAGTCAGGTATCTTGCCTCCCTGAGCTTTGAGATATCCTCCTCTGTGACGGAAGAGGCCATCCACCGGCCTTGAAGGCTGGGTTAGGACATGGCTGGAATCTCGAAGCAACAAGATTGACCTTTGGGTGTTGGAACTTGAGGTGGGAGGTAGAGGAAAGGATTGGTGTGGAGAGAAAAGGACAGGTCTTAGCCCCTTTATAAAGGCGACGAATATCAAACGTACCCTCCGCGGCCTTAAAACATGCCTATTCCCAAGGAATCATGCCAACAGAACGGTTGGGTTACCCACGCCCGTGTTGATGAGAATCCCGCAATAAGGGGACACGATCTATGCTTTGACAAGATGGGCCAATAAAAACTGCCTCTCGAAACATCGAGTGGCAGGCTAGAAAACGATTCAAAATAATGGCCGGGTGATGACGTAATGCCGTGCTACCAAAATTGTCAGCGGATTGGACTCGTGAAATATTATACTCTCTACGGTTGTGTGTGGAACTTGTTTTGCAGAGCCAGACACGATTCTTGTGTTCGAAATCTACTTTGCAGTATTCGGAGGAGGAACCCGCCTTGCAATGCCGAAGACAATCTGTGCGCCGGACTCATCGTCATTGAAGCCTGGTTCAGGGGCTACTGAGGGAGTCCCGGATTAAGGGGTCCTCGGAAAGCTTGGACTATATGCATAGGTCGGACCGTTGGGCAATGAAGATAAAAGATAGAAGACTTCCTCCCGTGTCCGGATGGGACTCTCCTTTGCGTGGAAGGCAAGCTTGGCGACTTGGATATGTAGATTCCTTTCTCTGTAACCAACTTTGTGTAACCCTAGCCCCCTCTGTTGTCTATATAAACAGGAGGGTTTATTCTGTAGGACAACAACAATCATAATCATAGGCTAGGATTCTAGGGTTTAGCCATTACGATCTCGCGGTAGATCAACTCTTGTAATACTCATATTCATCAAGATCAATCAAGCAGGAAGTAGGGTATTACCTCCACGAAGAGGGCCCGAACCTGGGTAAACATTCTGTCCCTCGCCTCTTGTTACCATTAGCCTTACATGCACAGTTCGGGACCCCCTACCCGAGATCCGCCGGTTTTGACACCGACAAGGAACAGGCACAAAAACCACCGCTTACAGGGCGCTGGACAGCCACCTCCTCATATGACGTATACATGGTGGATACACCCAAAGAGAACAACGGCGACAATGAAAAGGATCCAGTCGAGGATAATACTCCTGAGATACAGCCAAAGCACTGATGTCAGCGGCGCCACTCTAAACCACGCCGTGGAAAAAACAGCAATACCGGCAAAGGAGAAAATAATACTCCGCACGATGCCGAAGACAACGAAGACCCCGTTGAGCCAACCTCCGAACAGGACGAACGGGAAGATGGGTGAGTTAGCCCTGATGAACAGGCCATGAACGAAGACTTGGAGGACAGTAACTACCTTCTGCTCTCCGAGGACGAGGTGAGCGTCGGCAACGAAGATTTTATCGTGCCTGAGGAACCTCTCAAGGAGGAGCGCTTTAAGCGCCAGCTAATAGCCACTGCAAGGAGCCTGAAAAAGAAGCAGCAGCAGCTTCAAGCTGATCAAGATCTTCTCAATGATAGATGGACTAATGTCCTAGCAGCCGAAGGATACGACCTCGAGCGCCCAACCAAAAGTTACCCGAAGCGCAAATTTTTACCCCAATTCGATGACGAGGTGCTGGAGCCCGTCCTACCAGTGCATAATGCGGCTGACCGACCACCACGTGGCCGGGACAAAGCGGCAACTCAAGCCGAACACCAGCCCATACCACCTCGCGGTAAGGGCAGAGACATAAAGGCTCAGGGTCATAAATATGACCCGCGGCAGGATCTAGAAAACAGAGCAGGTCAGACCAGATCGATCTATAGATCACGGGGATGTGCCCAGACACGCAACGACGGCCATTTAGCCAGACGTGACAAACACAACAACGCCCAGGCCGAGCACCGCAGACAAACTCCATCTGAGCTACGTCGCAACGTGGCCCAACATAGAGGCGCCGCACACCCCCTTTGCTTCACTGATGAAGTAATGGAACACGAATTTCTGGAAGGGTTTAAACCCATGAATATCGAATCATACGATGGAACAACAGACCCCGTAGTATGGATTGAAGATTTCTTCCTCCATATCCACATGTCCCATGGTGATGACATCCACGCCATAAAATACCTCCCACTAAAACTAAAGGGGGCAGCGCGGCACTGGCTTAACAGCCTCCCTAAGAACTCCAACAGCAGCTGGGAAGACTTGGAAGACGCCTTCTGCAATAACTTCCAAGGTACATATGTTCGGCTTCCGAACGCCTATGACCTAACTCACAACATCCAGCAGCCCGGGGAGTCTGCCAGGAAGCTTTGGACTAGGTTCTTAATAAAAAAGAACCAAATTGTTGGTTGTCCGGACGCCGAAGCCCTCGCGGCTTTTAAACATAGCATCCGAGATGAGTGGCTCGACCTTCACCTCGGTCAAGAAAAACCAAGATCTATGGCTACCCTTACCACTCTGATGACCCGTTTTTGCACGGGAGAAGACAGCTGGCTCACTCGTAGAAGCAATAGCACCGTTGATCCGGGTACTTCCGAAGTTCGAGACGGCAACGGCAAGCCACGACACAGTAAACACAAGCATCACAATAACAATGAAGGAACGCAAGACATAGCGGTCAACGCAGGATTCAGTGGTTCCAAATCCGGTCAACGGAAAGAGCCATTCAAGGCAAACAGAGATGGACCATCCAATTTAGACAAGATACTGGATCGGCCCTGCCAGATTCATGGCACCCCCGTTAAACCAGCCAATCACACCAACAGGAGTTGTTGGGTTTTTAAACAAGACGGCCAGCTTAATGCCGAACACAAGGTGAAGGGGCCTCCCAGTGACAGCGATGACGAAGAAACTCGCCAGCCGAACACCGGGGGTCAGAAGCAATCCCCCCCCCCCCCGAAGTAAAGACAGTGAACATGGTATACATGACGCACATCCCTACATGGGACTGCAAGCGCGCGCTACGGGACGTCGGCGCCATAGAGCCAGCCGCCCCAAAATTAAGCCAATGGGCGGCCCGCCCGATCACTTTTAATCGCAAGGACCACCCAGCCAGTATCCTTCACGAAGGTCAGGCAGCTCTCATCCTCAATCCAATTATCGATGGGTTCCATCTCACGGAAGACCTTATGGACAGCGGCAGTAGCCTTACTCTACTCTACCAAGACACTATCTGCAAAATGGGCATTGATCCTTCAAGAATCAGACCCACCACAACTACCTTCAAGGGAACAATATCCAGCGTAGAAGCTCACTGCACGGGCTTGATTACATTGGAAGTCGTTTTTGGCTCGCCGAACAACTTTTGAAGCGAAGGCTTGACCTTCGATATTGTCCCGCTCCACAATAGCGACCATGCACTACTCGGGCGTACCGCTTTTTCTCGCTTTAATGCGGTCCCACATTACACCTATCTCCAACTTAAGATGCCCGGTCCGCGCGGAACCATCACGATAAACGGAAATACGGAATGCTCCATCCGTACAGAGGAGCATACTACGGCTACTGCAGTCGAAGTACAAAGCGGCCTTATCAAGCCGCACATTTCGTCGGCCATCAAGCCGCCAGTCTCCATTAGACAGGACCAATCAATCTCAGAGCTGGATTAGTAGTTCGGCCTCCGCCGTCCGCCCCATATAGCCGCGAAGTCTATCCCGCGCACATAATTATACACTTAAAATACCCTAGTCACTAGCAGAGGCACAATGCGGACAGACCTATAACACTATCCACACTCTCATAGTCTTTTTCTTTTTCTAACCATTTTTTATCTTTATCACATGTGACTATATTTGCTGAGAAGTCCTGTAACCAAGGCAAGGCAGCACAAATGTGCAACAGGAGGTCCAAATTTTTTTGTAGACCGTGCTCTTTATTTCAAACCTATAAAGTGCCCCTTTTTCTCAGCTTTCGACCCCCGGCATGTCAAATAGCCTTGGTAGTAGCGTTATAATCTGTAAAGATCATGCTTGACGTATCATTTAGATGCTAGTCAACATAACCCGTATTCAGTATTCGCTTTTCTCAAAGAACTGAATTTTGCTTCTGTGGTTATTTCACGCACGCACCTCGGCATATATTGCCAGGGGCTCGATATGGCAACATATGAGTTGCCGACAAGTCCGAACAGCTTTATAGCACACTTCGGCGTCACGAGTTTGGCCTTATATGCATCACCTCTAAATCATGTCTTTGGTCAATAGTTGGGTTTCCCAGCTCCTGTGCTTACTACCTTACATTCCGCTCTATCGGCTAGGGTAGTAAAGGGAGAACTACTGCGATTGTGTCCTGGTTTGTCCGATGAGCACCTCAGTAGAGAAAGCCGAAAACTGACTATCATGATGCGGCGAGAGCTGGTCAACCACTCGATGACTCACCGGAATCTTTGTGATTCCTTCCGTGTTACACGAAGGAGCGTTCTTCTGGTCACGTATGTAAATGCACCATATTCGGATAACCGCGTACATACCAGGGGCTATATCATAGACCCACCGTGAAACTCCTATGGCTAAGTGAAAGTGTTAAAGCCCTATAGTCTGATTGCCTAGTTCGCCGCATTGACACCTCCTTAATGGACCAAGACGTTGGGTCAAGAGTGATCATGTGCTTTTCCAAACACCCCCGCGTTATACGCAAGGGGGCCGAAGCCGACGACTGGTAAACTTTCAGATTATACAAAAAACGGCCACAGAGGAGGCACCAAAAACTTTTTAGGAAAAAGTATAAAAACATAGCCCTAATATATCATAATATTGTTTTTACAATTTCGGTACATTTCACTCGAACATAATATCTTCCGAGCACTGACCCTCTATCAAGCAGGCACCCTCTAGGACATCTTCAAAATATTGCTCTGAAGTGTGATGGTCCTTGCCCTTGGGTGGACTTTTCGCTGCAATATCGGTGGCCTTCATCTTCGCCCAGTACGTCCTAACGTGGGAAAAGGCCATCCGTGCACTTTCTATGCACGTTGACTGCTTAACAGCGTCGATACGCGGCGCCGCATCAACAAGTCGCTGCACCAAACCGAAATAACTATTCAGAATTGGCTCAGTCGACCAGAGCCGGACCACGACGTTCTTCATGGCAGATCCGGATATCTTGTGGAGCTCGTCTCACTGGGCCATCTGTTCGTTCAGCAACAGCGGATGCTTTGGCATGTTGAATTGCGACCAGAAAAGCTTTTCCGTCGCATGTTCTTCTTGCGCTTGGAAAAACTGCGTCGCATCGAAGACACTCTTCGGCAAGTGCAAAAATGCGTCTGGAGAACTCCACATTTGATTAAGCGGGGCATACTTCAGATCGCCGAATTTAGTTTGTAAAAATAAGGGCTTACCAGCCGCGATCTCCCCAGCTTGTCGGATCTCCTCCCGGGCCGCTATAGACTCGGACCATGCTTCCCTCACCTCTTGTAAGGCCTTGTCAAGATTGGCTGCTCTAATTTTGTTATCTTTCTCGGGAAATTCGCATCGGCTAGTGGCATATTTTAGCTTAAGCTCCATAGTAGATATTCTCTCCTCGCACTGGCGCCGAGCAGCTTGTTCGGCCTTCAATTGAGCAGCTGCCTTTTCGGCAGCCGCATTACTCATCCTGGCTTGCTCCTTGGCCCGGGCAAGTTCAGCCTGAAGGGTCTCAACTGCGGTGGCACTATCTGCAGTTATGCATATACAAATTCTTAGTATCACGCGCTCATTTCATAATACTAGCATGTACTGAGTGCCCCAAAGACATACCTTGCGCCTCGTCGAGCCGCTTGTTAATAAGTGTGATGTCATCATCTGCCACATCAAGTTTCTGCTTGAGATCTGCAACCTCTGTACCTTGGACAGTCGCCAGGGATGTAACAGCCCGTGTTCCAAAAAGTTAGATTATTTCCTGGGCATATCTTTCTTGATCCTCTGATCGTCTCCCTTTGGATGCCAACCAGAGTCTCAGGTGCTACTATCTATACACAGGTGCATTTTGCATTTATAGCACAATCGAAAATATTACATTACGTACCTCGAAGCCTCTTAGCAGGCCCGTAAAGGTTTCATTCAATCCGCTTTTCACAGACAGAACCCTCTCAACCACCGTACCCATGAAGGTACGATGTTCCTCTGAGACGGGCGCGTGTCGCAATATGTCCATCAATGTATCCGGCGCCTCCGGATCCCTGGAAGCAGATGTAGGGGTACGGACTCCCTGAAGGAAATATGCCCTAGAGGCAATAATAAAGTTATTATTTATTTCCTTATAATCATGATAAATGTTTATTATTCATGCTAGAATTGTATTTTCCGGAAATATAATACATGTGTGAATACATAGACAAACAGAGTGTCACTAGTATGCCTCTACTTGACTAGCTCGTTAATCAAAGATGGTTATGTTTCCTAACCATGAACAATGAGTTGTTATTTGATTAACGAGGTCACATCATTAGTAGAATGATCTGATTGACATGACCCATTCCATTAGCTTAGCACCTGATCGTTTAGTATGTTGCTATTGCTTTCTTCATGACTTATACATGTTCCTACGACTATGAGATTATGCAACTCCCGTTTACCGGAGGAACACTTTGGGTACTACCAAACGTCACAACGTAAATGGGTGATTATAAAGGAGTACTACAGGTGTCTCCAATGGTCGATGTTGGGTTGGCGTATTTCGAGATTAGGATTTGTCACTCCGATTGTCGGAGAGGTATCTCTGGGCCCTCTCGGTAATACACATCACATAAGCCTTGCAAGCATTACAACTAATATGTTAGTTGTGAGACGATGTATTACGGAACGAGTAAAGAGACTTGCCGTTAACGAGATTGAACTAGGTATTGGATACCGACGATCGAATCTCGGGCAAGTAACATACCGATGACAAAGGGAACAACGTATGTTGTTATGCGGTCTGACCGATAAAGATCTTCGTAGAATATGTAGGAGCCAATATGGGCATCCAGGTCCCGCTATTGGTTATTGACCAGAGACATGTCTCGGTCATGTCTACATTGTTCTCGAACCCGTAGGGTCCGCACGCTTAAGGTTACGATGACAGTTATATTATGAGTTTATGCATTTTGATGTACCGAAGGTTGTTCGGAGTCCCGGATGTGATCACGGACATGACGAGGAGTCTCGAAATGGTCGAGACGTAAAGATTGATATATTGGAAGCCTATGTTTGGACATCGGAAGTGTTCCGGGTGAAATCGGGATTTTACCGGGTTACCGGGAGGTTACCGGAACCCCCCGGGAACCACATGGGCCTTCATGGGCCTTAGTGGAAAGGAGAAAGGGGCAGCCCAAGGGGGCTGCGCGCCTCCCCCTTCCCCTAGTCCTATTAGGACTAGGAGAGGTGGCCGGCCACCCCTCTCCCTCTTTCCCCCTTGGGAATCCTAGTTGGAATAGGATTGGAGGGGAGTCCTACTCCCGGTAGGAGTAGGACTCCTCCTGCGCCTCCTCCTCCTGGCCGGCGCACCCTCCCCCCTTGGCTCCTTTATATACTGAGGCAGGGGCACCTCTAAACACACAAGTTGACACAAGTTGATCCACGTGATCGATTCCTTAGCCGTGTGCGGTGCCCCCTGCCACCATATTCCTCGATAATACTGTAGCGGAGTTTAGGCGAAGCCCTGCTGTTGTAGTTCATCAAGATCGTCACCACGCCGTCGTGCTGACGAAACTCTTCCCCGACACTTTGCTGGATCGGAGTTCGGGGATCGTCATCGAGCTGAACGTGTGCTCGAACTCGGAGGTGCCGTAGTTTCGGTGCTTGATCGGTTGGATCGTGAAGACGTACGACTACTTCCTCTACGTCGTGTCATTGCTTCCGCAGTCGGTCTGCGTTGGGTACGTAGACAACACTCTCCTCTCGTTGCTATGCATCACATGATCCTGTGTGCGCGTAGGAAAATTTTTGAAATTACTACGAAACCCAAAAGTGGTATCAGAGCCTAGGTTAATGATGTTGATGTTATATGCACGAGTAGAACACAAGTGAGTTGTGGACGATACAAGTCATACTGCCTACCAGCATGTCATATTTTGGTTCAACGGTATTGTTGGACGAGACGACCCGGACCAACCTTACGCGTACGCTTACGCGAGACCGGTTCCCTCGACGTGCTTTGCACAGAGATGGCTTGCGGGCGACTGCCTCTCCAACTTTAGTTGAACCAAGTATGGCTACGCCCGGTCCTTGCGAAGGTTAAAACGGAGTCTATTTGACAAACTATCGTTGTGGTTTTGATGCGTAGGTGAGATTGGTTCTTACTTAAGCCCGTAGCAGCCACGTAAAACATGCAACAACAAAGTAGAGGACGTCTAACTTGTTTTTGCAGGGCATGTTGTGATGTGATATGGTCTAGGCATGATGCTGAATTTTATTGTATGAGATGATCATGTTTTGTAACCAAGTTATCGGCAACTGGCAGGAGCCATATGGTTGTCGCTTTATTGTATGCAATGCAATCGCGATGTAATGCTTTACTTTATTACTAAACGGTAGTGATAGTCGTGGAAGCATAAGATTGGCGAGACGACAACGATGCTACGATGGAGATCAAGGTGTCGCGCCGGTGACGATGGTGATCATGACGGTGCTTCGGAGATGGAGATCACAAGCACAAGATAATGATGGCCATATCATATCACTTATATTGATTGCATGTGATGTTTATCTTTTTATGCATCTTATCTTGCTTTGATTGACGGTAGCATTATAAGATGATCTCTCACTAAATTATAAAGAAGTGTTCTCCCTGAGTATGCACCGTTGCAAAAGTTCTTCGTGCTGAGACACCACGTGATGATCGGGTGTGATAGGCTCTACGTTCAAATACAACGGGTGCAAAACAGTTGCGCACGCAGAATACTCAGGTTAAACTTGACGAGCCTAGCATATGCAGATATGGCCTCGGAACACGGAGACCGAAAGGTCGAGCGTGAATCATATAGTAGATATGATCAACATAATGATGTTCACCGATGAAACTACTCCATCTCACGTGATGATCGGACATGGTTTAGTTGATTTGGATCACGTGATCACTTAGAGGATTAGAGGGATGTCTATCTAAGTGGGAGTTCTTTAATAATATGATTAATTGAACTTAAAATTTATCATGAACTTAGTCCCTGATAGTATCTTGCTTGTTTATGTTGATTGTAGATAGATGGCTCGTGCTGTTGTTCCGTTAAATTTTAATGCGTTCCTTGAGAAAGCAAAGTTGAAAGATGATGGTAGCAATTACACGGACTGGGTCCGTAACTTGAGGATTATCCTCATAGCTGCACAGAAGAATTACGTCCTGGAAGCACCACTGGGTGCCAGGCCTGCTGCTGGAGCAACGCCAGATGTTATGAACGTCTGGCAGAGCAAAGCTGATGACTACTCGATAGTTCAGTGTGCCATGCTTTACGGATTAGAATCGGGACTTCAACGACGTTTTGAACGTCATGGAGCATATGAGATGTTCCAGGAGTTGAAGTTAATATTTCAAGCAAATGCCCGGATTGAGAGATATGAAGTCTCCAATAAGTTCTATAGCTGCAAGATGAAAGAGAACAGTTCTGTCAGTGAGCATATACTCAAAATGTCTGGGTATAATAATCACTTGATTCAATTGGGAGTTAATCTTCCAGATGATTGCGTCATTGACAGAATTCTCCAATCACTGCCACCAAGCTACAAGAGCTTCGTGATGAACTATAATATGCAAGGGATGAACAAGACTATTCCCGAGCTCTTCGCAATGCTAAAAGCTGCGGAGGTAGAAATCAAGAAGGAGCATCAAGTGTTGATGGTTAACAAGACCACTAGTTTCAAGAAAAAGGGCAAAGGGAAGAAAAAGGGGAACTTCAAAAAGAACGGCAAGCAAGTTGCTGCTCAAGAGAAGAAACCCAAGTCTAGACCTAAGCCTGAAACTGAGTGCTTCTACTGCAAGCAGACTGGTCACTGGAACCGGAACTGCCCCAAGTATTTGGCGGATAAGAAGGATGGCAAGGTGAACAAAGGTATATGTGATATACATGTTATTGATGTGTACCTTACCAATGCTCGCAGTAGCACCTGGGTATTTGATACTGGTTCTGTTGCTAATATTTGCAACTCGAAACAGGGACTACAGAATAAGCGGGCACTGGCAAAGGACGAGGTGACGATGCGCGTGGGAAACGGTTCCAAAGTCGATGTGATCGCGGTCGGCACGCTACCTCTACATCTACCTTCGGGATTAATATTAGACCTAAATAATTGTTATTTGGTGCCAGCGTTGAGCATGAACATTATATCTGGATCTTGTTTAATGCGAGACGGTTATTCATTTAAATCAGAGAATAATGATTGTTCTATTTATATGAGTAATATCTTTTATGGTCATGCACCCTTGAAGAGTGGTCTATTCTTACTAAATCTCGATAGTAGTAATACACATATTCATAATGTTGAAACCAAAAGATACAGAGTTGATAATGAAAGTGCAACTTATTTGTGGCACTGTCGTTTAGGTCATATCGGTGTAAAACGCATGAAGAAACTCCATACTAATGGACTTTTGGAACCACTTGATTATGAATCACTTGGTACTTGCGAACCGTGCCTCATGGGCAAGATGACTAAAACACCGTTTTCCGGTACTATGGAGAGAGCAACAGATTTGTTGGAAATCATACATACCGATGTATGTGGTCCGATGAATATTGAGGCTCGTGGCGGATATCGTTATTTTCTCACCTTCACAGATGATTTGAGCAGATATGGATATATCTACTTAATGAAGCATAAGTCTGAAACATTTGAAAAGTTCAAAGAATTTCAGAGTGAAGTTGAAAATCATCGTAACAAGAAAATAAAGTTTCTACGATCTGATCGTGGAGGAGAATATTTGAGTTACGAGTTTGGTGTACATTTGAAAAACTGTGGAATAGTTTCGCAACTCACGCCCCCCGGAACACCACAGCGTAATGGTGTGTCCGAACGTTGTAATCGTACTTTACTAGATATGGTGCGATCTATGATGTCTCTTACAGATTTACCGCTATCATTTTGGGGATATGCTTTAGAGACGGCCGCATTCACGTTAAATAGGGCACCATCAAAATCCGTTGAGACGACGCCTTATGAACTGTGGTTTGGCAAGAAACCAAAGTTGTCGTTTCTTAAAGTTTGGGGCTGCGATGCTTATGTGAAAAAGCTTCAACCTGATAAGCTCGAACCCAAATCGGAGAAATGTGTCTTCATAGGATACCCAAAGGAAACTGTTGGGTACACCTTCTATCACAGATCCGAAGGCAAAACATTCGTTGCTAAGAATGGATCATTTCTAGAGAAGGAGTTTCTCTCGAAAGAAGTGAATGGAAGGAAAGTAGAACTTGACGAGGTAACTGTACCTGCTCCCTTACTGGGAAGTAGTCCATCACAGAAAACTGTTTCAGTGACACCTACACCAGTTAGTGAGGAAGCCAATGATAATGATCATGAAACTTCAGATCAAGATACTACTGAACCGCGTAGATCAACCAGAGTAAGATCCGCACCAGAGTGGTACGGTAATCCTGTTCTGGAGGTCATGCTACTAGATCATGATGAACCTACGAACTATGAAGAAGCGATGGTGAGCCCGGATTCCATGAAATGGCTTGAGGCCATGAAATCTGAGATATGATCCATGTATGAGAACAAAGTGTAGACTTTGATTGACTTGCCCGATGATCGGTGAATCATTAAGAATAAATGGATCTTCAAGAGGAAGACGGACGTTGATAGTAGTGTTACTATCTACAAAGCTAGACTTGTCGAAAAAGGTTTTTGACAAAGTTCAAGGTGTTGAATACGATGAGATTTTCTTACTCGTATCGATGCTTAAAAGTCTGTCCGAATCATGTTAGCAATTGCCGCATTTTATGATTATGAAATTTGGCAGATGGATGTCAAAACTGCATTCCTGAATGGATTTCTGGAAGAAGAGTTGTATATGATGCAACCGGAAGGTTTTGTCGATCCAAAGGGAGCTAACAAAGTGTGCAAGCTCCAGCGATCCATTTATGGACTGGTGCAAGAATCTCGGAGTTGGAATATACGCTTTGATAAGTTGATCAAAGCATATAGTTATTGTACAGACTTACAGTGAAGCCTGTATTTACAAGAAAGTGAATGGGAGCACTACAACATTTCTGATAAGTATATGTGAATGACATATTGTTGATCGGAAATAATGTAGAATTATTCTGCAAAGCATGAAAGGATACTTGAATAAAAGTTTTTCAAAGAAAGACCTTGGTGAAGCTGCTTACACATTGAGCATCAAGATCTATATAGATAGATGAAGACGCTTGATAAGATTTTTTCAATGAATACATACCTTGATAAATTTTTGAAATAGTTCAAAATGGAACAGTCAAAGAAGGAGTTCTTGCCTGTGTTGCAAGGTGTTAAGTTGAGTAAGACTCAAAGCCCGACCACGGCAGAAAATAGAAAGAGAATGAAAGTCATTCCCTATGCCTCAGTCATAGGTTCTATAAAGTATGCCATGCTGTATACCAGATCTATTGTATGCCATACCACTGAGTTTGGCAAGGGAGTACAATAGTGATCTAGGAGTAGATCACTGGAGAGCGGTCAAAATTGTCCTTAGTGGAATAAGGATATGTTTCTCGATTATGGAAAAAGGTTCGTCGTAAAAGGTTACGCCGATCCAAGTTTGACACTAATCTAGATGACTCTAAGTCTTGATCTAGATACATATTGAAAGTGGGAGCAATTAGCTAGAGTAGCTCCGTGCAGAGCATTGTAGACATAGAATTCGCAAAATACTTACGGATCTGTATATGACATACCCGTTGACTAAGATTCTCTCACAAGCAAAACATGATCACACCTTAGTACTCCTTGGGTGTTAATCACATAGCGATGTGAACTAGATTACTGAATCTAGTAAACCCTTTGGGTGTTGGTCACATAGCAATGTGAACTATGGGTGTTAATCACATGGTGATGTGAACTATTGCTGTTAAATCACATGGCGATGTGAACTAGATTATTGACTCTAGTGCAAGTGGGAGACTGAAGGAAATATGCCCTAGAGGCAATAATAAAGTTATTATTTATTTCCTTATATCATGATAAATGTTTATTATTCATGCTAGAATTGTATTAACCGGAAACATAATACATGTGTGAATACATAGACAAACAGAGTGTCACTAGTATGCCTCTACTTGACTAGCTCGTTAATCAAAGATGGTTATGTTTCCTAACCATAGACAAAAGAGTTGTTATTTGAGTAACGAGGTCACATCATTAGTTGAATGATCTGATTGACATGACCCATTCCATTAGCTTAGCACCTGATCGTTTAGCATGTTGCTATTGCTTTCTTCATGACTTATACATGTTCCTATAACTATGAGATTATGCAACTCCCGTTTGCCGAAGGAACACCTTGGGTGCTACCAAACGTCACAACGTAACTGGGTGATTATAAAGGAGCATTACAGGTGTCTCCAAAAGTAGATGTTGGGTTGGCGTATTTCGAGATTAGGATTTGTCACTCCGATTGTCGGAGAGGTATCTCTGGGCCCTCTCGGTAATGCACATCACATAAGCCTTGCAAGCACTGCAACTAATATGTTAGTTGTGAGATGATGTATTACGGAACAAGTAAAGAGACTTGCCAGTAACGAGATTGAACTAGGTATTGGATACCGACGATCGAATCTCGGGCAAGTAACATACCGATGACAAAGGGAACAACGTATGTTGTTATGCGGTCTGACCGATAAAGATCTTCGTAGAATATGTAGGAGCCAATATGGGCATCCAGGTCCCGCTATTGGTTATTGACCGGAGACGTGTCTCGGTCATGTCTACATTGTTCTCGAACCCGTAGGGTCCGCACGCTTAAGGTTACGATGACAGTTATATTATAAGTTTACATGTTTTGATGTACCGAAGGAGTTCGGAGTCCCGGATGAGATTGGGGACATGACGAGGAGTCTCGAAATGGTCGAGACGTAAAGATTCATATATTGGATGATATGGTTAGGCCAAGGGGTCAAGCCCATGAGGCTTTAGATCGGTGCAAAAGGAGTTTTGCGGAGTCCAGGGGGCCAAACGCCGGAGACCCTGGCGTCTGGCCCTGGGCCAGACGCCGAGGCCCATGGCGTCTGGGCCAGACGCCAAGGATTGTGGCGTTTGGTCCTGGAGTCCGAGTGGGACTCTTGCCTTTCGAGAAAAACCGACTTTGAGGAGGCTTTTGCTCCAAGTTTCGACCCCGGGGCTCAACATATAAATAGAGGGGCAGGGCTAGCACCAAAGACACAACAATTGATCCCTTGGATCTCTTAGCCGTGTGCGGTGCCCCCCTCCACCATAGTCCACCTCGATAATATCGTAGCGGTGCTTAGGCGAAGCCCTGCGACGGTAGAACATCAAGATCGTCACCACGCCGTCGTGCTGACGGAACTCTCCCTCGACACTCGGCTGGATCGGAGTTCGAGGGACGTCATCGAGCTGAACGTGTGCTAGAACTCGGAGGTGCCGTAGTTTCGGTGCTTGATCGGTCGGGCCGTGAAGACGTACGACTACATCAACCGCGTTGTGCTAACGCTTCCGCTTACGGTCTACAAGGGTATGTAGACAACACTCTCCCCTCTCGTTGCTATACATCACCATGATCTTGCGTGTGCGTAGGAATTTTTTTTGAAATTACTACGAAACCCAACAGTGGCATCCGAGCCTAGGTTACTTATGTTGATGTTATATGCACGAGTAGAACACAAGTGAGTTGTGGACGATACAAGTCATACTGCCTACCAGCATGTCATACTTTGGTTCGGCGGTATTGTTGGACGAGACGACCCGGACCAACCTTACGCGTACGCTTACGCGAGACCGGTTCCCTCGACGTGCTTTGCACATAGATGGCTTGCGGGCGACTGTCTCTCCAACTTTAGTTGAACCGAGTATGGCTACGCCCGGTCCTTGAGAAGGTTAAAATGGAGTCTATTTGACAAACTATCGTTGTGGTTTTGATGCGTAGGTGAGATTGGTTCTTACTTAAGCCCGTAGCAGCCACGTAAAACATGCAACAACAAAGTAGAGGACGTCTAACTTGTTTTTGCAGGGCATGTTGTGATGTGATATGGTCAAGGCATGATGCTGAATTTTATTGTATGAGATGATCATGTTTTGTAACCAAGTTATCGGCAACTGGCAGGAGCCATATGGTTGTCGCTTTATTGTATGCAATGCAATCGCGATGTAATGTTTTACTTTATTACTAAACGGTAGTGATAGTCGTGGAAGCATAAGATTGGCGAGACGACAACGATGCTACGATGGAGATCAAGGTGTCGCGCCGGTGACGATGGTGATCATGACGGTGCTTCGGAGATGGAGATCACAAGCACAAGATAATGATGGCCATATCATATCACTTATATTGATTGCATGTGATGTTTATCTTTTTATGCATCTTATCTTGCTTTGATTGACGGTAGCATTATAAGATGATCTCTCACTAAATTATCAAGAAGTGTTCTCCCTGAGTATGCACCGTTGCAAAAGTTCTTCGTGCTGAGACACCACGTGATGATCGGGTGTGATAGGCTCTACGTTCAAATACAACGGGTGCAAAACAGTTGCGCACGCAGAATACTCGGGTTAAACTTGACGAGCCTAGCATATGCAGATATGGCCTCGGAACACGGAGACCGAAAGGTCGAGCGTGAATCATATAGTAGATATGATCAACATAATGATGTTCACCGATGAAACTACTCCATCTCACGTGATGATCGGACATGGTTTAGTTGATTTGGATCACGTGATCACTTAGAGGATTAGAGGGATGTCTATCTAAGTGGGAGTTCTTTAATAATATGATTAATTGAACTTAAAATTTATCATGAACTTAGTCCCTGATAGTATCTTGCTTGTTTATGTTGATTGTAGATAGATGGCTCGTGCTGTTGTTCCGTTAAATTTTAATGCGTTCCTTGAGAAAGCAAAGTTGAAAGATGATGGTAGCAATTACACGGACTGGGTCCGTAACTTGAGGATTATCCTCATTGCTGCACAGAAGAATTACGTCCTGGAAGCACCGCTGGGTGCCAGGCCTGCTGCTGGAGCAACGCCAGCTGTTATGAACGTCTGGCAGAGCAAAGCTGATGACTACTCGATAGTTCAGTGTGCCATGCTTTACGGCTTAGAATCGGGACTTCAACGACGTTTTGAACGTCATGGAGCATATGAGATGTTCCAGGAGTTGAAGTTAATATTTCAAGCAAATGCCCGGATTGAGAGATATGAAGTCTCCAATAAGTTCTATAGCTGCAAGATGGAAGAGAACAGTTCTGTCAGTGAGCATATACTCAAAATGTCTGGGTATAATAATCACTTGATTCAATTGGGAGTTAATCTTCCAGATGATTGCGTCATTGACAGAATTCTCCAATCACTGCCACCAAGCTACAAGAGCTTCGTGATGAACTATAATATGCAAGGGATGAACAAGACTATTCCCGAGCTCTTCGCAATGCTAAAAGCTGCGGAGGTAGAAATCAAGAAGGAGCATCAAGTGTTGATGGTTAGCAAGACCACTAGTTTCAAGAAAAAGGGCAAAGGGAAGAAAAAGGGGAACTTCAAAAAGAACGGCAAGCAAGTTGCTGCTCAAGAGAAGAAACCCAAGTCTAGACCTAAGCCTGAAACTGAGTGCTTCTACTGCAAGCAGACTGGTCACTGGAAGCGGAACTGCCCCAAGTATTTGGCGGATAAGAAGGATGGCAAGGTGAACAAAGGTATATGTGATATACATGTTATTGATGTGTACCTTACCAATGCTCGCAGTAGCACCTGGGTATTTGATACTGGTTCTGTTGCTAATATTTGCAACTCGAAACAGGGACTACAGAATAAGCGGGCACTGGCAAAGGACGAGGTGACGATGCGCGTGGGAAACGGTTCCAAAGTCGATGTGATCGCGGTCGGCACGCTACCTCTACATCTACCTTCGGGATTAATATTAGACGGCGGGCGTGCATTTTGATGACAGTTATATTATGAGTTTATGCATTTTGATGTACCGAAGGTTGTTCGGAGTCCCGGATGTGATCACGGACATGACGAGGAGTCTCTATATGGTCGAGACATAAAGATTGATATATTGGAAGCCTATGTTTGGACATCGGAAGTGTTCCGGGTGAAATCGGGATTTTACCGGGTTACCGGGAGGTTACCGGAACCCCCCGGGAACCACATGGGCCTTCATGGGCCTTAGTGGAAAGGAGAAAGGGGCAGCCCAAGGGGGCTGCGCGCCTCCCCCCTTCTCCTAGTCCTATTAGGACTAGGAGAGGTGGCCGGCCACCCCTCTCCCTCTTTCCCCCTTGGGAATCCTAGTTGGAATAGGATTGGAGGGGAGTCCTACTCCCGGTAGGAGTAGGACTCCTCCTGCGCCTCCTCCTCCTGGCCGGCGCACCCTCCCCCCTTGGCTCCTTTATATACTGAGGCAGGGGCACCTCTAAACAGACAAGTTGACACAAGTTGATCCACGTGATCGATTCCTTAGCCGTGTGCGGTGCCCCCTGCCACCATATTCCTCGATAATACTGTAGCGGAGTTTAGGCGAAGCCCTGCTGCTGTAGTTCATCAAGATCGTCACCACGCCGTCGTGCTGACGAAACTCTTCCCCGACACTTTGCTGGATCGGAGTCCGGGGATCGTCATCGAGCTGAACGTGTGCTCGAACTCGGAGGTGCCGTAGTTTCGGTGCTTGATCGGTTGGATCGTGAAGACGTACGACTACTTCCTCTACGTCGTGTCATTGCTTCCGCAGTCGGTCTGCGTTGGGTACGTAGACAACACTCTCCTCTCGTTGCTATGCATCACATGATCCTGTGTGCGCGTAGGAAAATTTTTGAAATTACTACGAAACCCAACAGTCCCTTCAAAGGAATATGTTTACTCGACCTTAGAGTCGTCTCTAGCTGTAAATCGGATAGTATGGGGCCTTTATTGTTGGTCCCCATAGGGGCCGCACACCCCGGACCCTAGACGGCCGAAGTGTCACCTTCGGGCCTAGTCTTCATTGTCCCTCGCACCACTCGTTGATCGGGAGAGATCCTCCGGGACGACACCTCGGGGTCATCTGCCCTATTGGGCGGGGAGATCAGTGGAGGTGTCTAGCTCTCCATCATCTCCGAAAGAAGATACCCCGAGGAGGAGGACTGTTGAGGAAGGCTGCATGCCAGACTACAAACATATATTTTAAATATTACCCTTGTAACCAGGAAAGAACGGGATATGTTTATGACACCCTTGTTCACTTATGATTCAGCTAAGGGCTTATCCTTATGGAGGAACTGCGTGACAACGTTGCCTCCCGAACCAGAACCCCCTGATAGGGATATCTTCCCTCGCTTAGAAGCCTTTATCTTCAAGTCTTTAGAGGCGGTCCTCTTCTTCCCATGGGGAGAAGGGATGTCAGTTTCTCCTTCCCTTTCATCTTCAAAAGAGGGAGTTCCAATCTCCCCGGATGAGGTACCTGGCGTACCTCTAGAACGGGGGCCACCCTGGGCCTTCTTGCTCTCCTCCTTGTCTTCCTTCGCCGGCACTTGATATGGTGCCGGAACCAGCATCCTTGTTAACACCGGATCAGCTGAGTCTTCGGGAAGAAGGGTCGAACACCTAATTCTCTCTGCCTTCTTTATCCAGCCCTAGCCGAGTATGGTTTTCTAAGTATATTGTTATGAGAAATTTAACTAAGCTGTGTTTAGGAGTTGAGTGCTTACCGAGGTATCCGGATGGTTGCAGTCAAGGCCGATGTCCTCTATAGTATCCAGCCATTGTTTTTGTGTCCCGAAGAATAATTCCCACATTCCTCTGAGCGTCGTGTTGAAGAAGTGCTGAAGGGTTCGTGGTCCTTCCGGATTGAACTCCCACATGCGGAGAGGCCGTCGCTGGCACGGTAGTGTTGGGGAACGTAGCAGAAACTCAAAATTTTCCTACATGTCACCAAGATCTATCTATGGAGAAACCAGCAACGAGGGGAAGGAGAGTGCATCTACATACCCTTGTAGATCGCTAAGCGGAAGCGTTCAAGAGAACGGGGTTGAAGGAGTCGTACCCGTCGTGATCCAAATCACCGGAGATCCTAGTGCCGAACGGACGGCACCTCCGCGTTCAACACACGTACAACCCGGTGACGTCTCCCATGCCTTGATCCAGCAAGGTGAGAGGAAGGGGTTGAGGAAGACTCCATCCAACAGCAGCACAACGGCGTGGTGGTGATGGAGGAGCGTGGCAATCCTGCAGGGCTTCGCCAAGCACCGTGGGAGAGGAGAAGGGAGAGAGGTAGGGCTGCGCCTGGGAGAGATCAAACTCATGTGTTGGCAGCCCCAAAAACCCTCAAGTATATATAGGGGAGAGGGAGGGGGTGCGCCCCCTCTAGGGTTTCCACCCCAAGGGGTGCGGCGGCCCCAATCCCATCTAAGGGTGGTGGCCAAGGGGGGAGAGGGGGGAAACTTGCCCCCCAAGTTAGGTGGAAGCACTTGTCACGCCCAATATGCGACCCTATCCAAAAGGAACTCGAAGGTCCCACCAAGGATAGACCCGCATATTGAAACGCTTTTGCAAGGTGGATATCATTACATCAACATTACATAATAGATGGGGATACATACAAGAGGCATACAATGCCACATGAATACAACATCACAATACATCATAGCATCATCCGACTACGGATGAAACACAAACAGAAACTCAAACGACATCCACCCTGCTAGCCGAGGCTGCCGACCTGGAACCTATTCCCTGATCGAAGAAGAAGCAGAAGAAGAACTCAACGCAAGCAAGCATCGCTCTCGCGTCATGATCATCGCAAAACCTGTACCTGCCACTGTTGTTGTAGTAAACTGTGAGCCACGAGGACTCAGCAATCCCATTACCATGGGTATCAAGACTAGCAAAGCTTAAAGGGAAAGGAAGGGGTAAAGTGGTGAGGCTGCAGCAGCGACTAAGCACATATGGTGGCTAACATACGCAAATAAGAGCGAGAAGAGAGCAAATGGAATGGTCGTGAAGCTAGCAATGATCAAGAAGTGATCCTGAACTCCTACTTACGTCAAACATAACCCAGAAACCGTGTTCACTTTCCGGACTCTGCCGAAAAGAGACCATCACGGCTACACACACGGTTGATGCGTTTTAATTCGGATCTGGTGTCAAGTTATCTACAACCGTACATTAACAAATTCCCATCTGCCTATAACTGCAGGCATGGCTTTCGAAAGATTATACCCTGCAGGGGTGTCCCAACTTAGCCCATGACAAGCTCTCGCGATCAACGAAGGATATACCTTCTCCCAGGAAGACCCGATCAGACTCGGAATCCCGGTTTACAAGACATTTCGACGATGGTAAAACAAGACCAGCAAGACCGCCCGATGCGCCGACAATCCCGATAGGAGCTGCACATATCTCGTTCTCAGGGCAACACCGGATAAGCTAAGCGTACAGGTACCGACGTAACCCAAGTTGCCAAGGGATGGTCCCGCACGGTGCTCTAGTTTGGACCAACACTTAGACAAGCATTGGCCCGGGGGGGCTGTAATAAAGATGACCCTCGAGAGCGCGACTCCCAAGGGAAAAAGGGCTAGGTGAGGCAAATGTAAAACCAAGGTTGGGCCTTGCTGGAGGAGTTTTATTCAAAGCGAACTGTCGAGGGGGTCCCATAAATCACCCGACCGCGTAAGGAACGCAAAATCCGGGAACATAACACCGGTATGACGGAAACTAGGGCGGCAAGAGTGGAACAAAACACCAGGCAAAAGGCCGAGTCTTCCATCCTTTACCAAGTATATAGATGCATTAATAATATAAGAGATATTGTGATATCCCAACCAAAATCCTGTCCACCATGGAGAAATCTTCAACTTCACCTGCAACTAGCAACGCTATAAGAGGGGCTGAGCAAAGCAGTAACATAGCCAAACAACGGTTTGCATAGGAAAGGTGTCAAAGGTTAGAGGTTCATGGCAATTTGGGATGGCTTGATAAGCAGGTGATAGGTAGCGCATCATAGCGATAGAACGAAGTAACTAGCATAGCAATAATAGTATTGAGATTCAGGGTAGCGGTCATCTTGCCTGAAATCCCGCAAGGAAGAAGAACGAGTCCATGAAGGAGATGAAGCCACGAAGACGAACCAAGCGTAGATGAACGAATCCTCACGATCGCAACGTAATGGGAACTATCGAGAAGAAGCACACAACATAGTAAACACACCACACATGAACAAGACATGATGCACAAACATGATGCATGACAAAACTACATGAAGCTACTCATGGCAAGAGATGATGCAAACAAGAGCAACCACTATAACAAAACAAAGATTAAGTAACATAACCATGTAACATATAAAAAATGTGTTACAGAGCAAATAACAGTAACACATTATGTCTCGCAGACAGTAACACATAGTTGATAAGATTCGTAAATGTGTTACAGACACATTACCCTAGTAACATGTAAGTTCGTGTTGCTCCATTTGTGTTACAAATATTGGTACAGTAACACGTAATCATGTGTTGCGGAATTGTGTTACCAACTATATAACTGTAAATGAAACAATTATATTGTGTAAAGTATATTTTAATAAAAAGTAATAGTGCCACAATGCTTACAAACATAAGTTCAAATTTTCACGCAATTGATTTTCACAATAATCTTTTTCTATAACATAAGCTTGTACTTACGTCTTCAACATTTTTTCTATACTACTTGAACCTTAATTGAGATACATATATGACTCAAATTGGAACTACTTCTAATACGTATGCATAACTTCATTCATTTAATCTAACGAAATAGTGAATACATTTCAAAAATTGTTCTTATAATTACAAATATTAGCATGGGAGCATATTATATATACATATTCTTCCTATACAAAAATTCAGGACATGTTGCGGGCGTGTTAACAAGTGAGACTGGCTAAAGAACCAAACGGAACCCAGGGCTATTTGACATAGGCAAACAAAATAAAATGACACACACTTGGGGCCATTTGACATGCGTGAACAAAATAGAATGACCACGAATGGGCGCCATTTGACATGCATGAAGAAAACTAATTGATGCACACTAAGAATCGAACCTACTACCACCTACTTGGAGATACAAGTGATTACCAACAGGCTACAAACTTTGCTTTGCTTAATTTAAATACTCGGCCTTATTATTAATAGCAGTGAACGGCTGGGCCAAGGCCCAATTAAAAGATACAGGTTGGCTGGCCAGTGATGAGTTTACTTGGGCTGCGATTCCGTGACTTCGGCCCGGTTTTGCATCTGGAAGTTTCCACCTAGTTCTCCTTCTTTTTCTGTTGTGTTTTTCACATCCGTTTTTTGTTTGTTTTTCTTCCGGTTTTCTATTTAGTTTTCCTATTTCTTTTCCTTTTTCAATTTAAATTTCATTAAAAAAATCATATTTGTGGTCTTTTTTGAAAATTGCAAATAATTATAGAATTCCCAGACTAATTCAAATTCTTGAACATTTTTTCCAATTCTGTGAACTTTTCTTCAAATTCGTAAATGTTTTTGAAGCCACAATTCTTTCCAAATTCTCAAACTCTTTTTATGAGTCCGTGAACATTTTCATTTTCACGCATATTTTTTCAAGCCATGGTTTGTTTTCAAATTCATGGAATTTTTTCAAATACACTAATGTTCTTTTGACTTTGCAAACTTTTTTTGAGTACACAAACATTGTTTAGAATTGGTGGAGTTTTTTCAAATTCATTAATGTTTTTAAATTTATGAAAAAAATCATGATTTGTTTTTTGAGTCAGTGATTTTTTTTTCAAATTTGTGCACCTTTTTAAGAACTGCCAAACATTTCTATCAGATTCATGAACTTTTTTCAAATATGCCAACATTTTTTTATGCCAGGAAAAAAATGATTCATACGTTCAAGCAATTTTTCAAATTCATATTTTTTTTCTAAAAGTATATGCTCAATTATGCCATGGGTTAACGGTCAAGCGGTCGACCGGTCAATGGTGAACTAGCCAAAGCAGTCGAGCGAGCTGGGTCGGCCCGCACACCGCAGTGAGTAAGCGCCAATTGGCGTTGCTCGCGCCACAAGCGTTGTTGTATAGACGCTCTCCATATTTTAATGTGCTAACACTAAATGTTAAACACATGTAAAACAAACAACGCTCAAATTCAAATACGTTGGAGCATGTCATTGAATCAATAATTTCATCGTTAGTTTTGCATACCAATTCAAATTGAATTTTTTTGAAATTTTTTTCTCATGACGAGATATAAATATTTCTTGCATGTGATGTTTTATTTGATATCAGATGTGAAAGTTGGGAGCTTATTGGAAACAAGCAAATTTTATATAGATAATCATGAAAGTAACGGTTATGCTCATCTTAGGGGCAACCCAAAGGTTACCTCTTCTATACCGGGCTAGGAGCAACTCTAGCATATCCCACATAGTGGCCCGATATGCGGTTTATGGACCAAACAATGACTCTAGCAGATCCCGCATCTTGGCCCCGCCGGCATATTTTGTATACAGGATACCTAAAATCGCCTCCCTTGAGTTTGTATATGTACGAGATCCGGGGGCGCATTTCCAGGATCCTACAAAGCCATTTTGGTAGAAGAATTGGGAGGCACATAAGAGCATAGAGAGATCTTACCAGCGACAGCCGAGCGTCTTGGTCCGGAACGAAGAGAGGTCCGAAAGTGATTGTCGAGCATCTTGTCCGTCTTGCTTTGCTTTCTCATGGACTTGTCAACCGGATGGAGTTCTGGTCGGCGTTGTACTGGAGTGAAGGGAGGTCAGAGTTGAACCAGGCGGGATAGCAGACCAAAGATGCTAGCTCTCGTGAGGTAGAGAAGCATGCTCCATTTGGCCACCGAGACACCCGGCCAATGATGCATAGGTTCTGGCGAGTCGTCTTCAACCTCAATGTTCTTTTATATTAACTAGTAGATCATAATCTCACTCTTATAGTCAATCCACATTGGCCATACCATATAACAGTTAAACTATTGGTTTGATCCATTCCATGCTAGGGCACACAATTATAGTGTTCTCGGTACACCCCATCTCCCTTGACACTGACAGTAGCCAGTAGCCATGCCCCTGTTGTTTGACATGGGTTATAAATAGTGTTGCATCGATCTACTTTGAGCTAGAGTACATGCCAATATCCTCTAGAATGTCCCCACTTTGATGAACCCTTGGCATGGTCTCATATTAGGTGGTGTGGGCGGCGAGAGGGGTTGCGGCGGGTGGCTCGGGCGTGTTTCCTGTCCTCGGCAGTTGTGGCACCCCGATCCGGACCTGGGGATCTTTTATCGTCTCGCTCAATGGCGAAGCCACACTTGGGCCGGGTGGTCAAATGACTACCCAGCTTTTTGCAAAAACTACATGCATCAAGTAGAAAACATGCCAAAAAACCTTATAAATGCATATATCTGACTACACAACATTCAATTGACTACACACGATTGGATTCCTGGCACCGCCACTGGTCTCGCTTGTCCTGAAGACCTTGGGGTGGTACGTGGGAGCTACCGAGCAAAAACTCTGCGCTTTGTCGCTGACGACGGTGACGCTATCTTCTCAAAGACGTCGTCGTGGTGCTCCTTGTTGTGGCAGGGTTCCGGGTGAAGACCTTTGTCCTATACGAACTCGACATCGGCGACGCTTAGCGTCGTTCTCCCTCCCGAGGATGTTGTCGCTGAGCCTAGGTGGTTTAGTGCATAGCGTGTCGTTGTACTCAGTTTATCATATTTTCTCTTTCGTTTGCGTAGTTCCTGCGTGATACGAGGGCTACCTCTCCATCTTGTATCTTTTCACCGTGTACTCTGTTCGGTTGTTGCTTTATATATAAAGCGGGTCAGAAGCTTGTTTCGAGAGTCTTCTATATAGTAGGCAAGGGCTAGAAGAGAGGAAGGAAAAAGAGAATGAATGAAAGAAAAGAAAAGAAAAATAAATGGAGAAAAGATAAAATTGTGTGCAAAATACAGTATATATATTATACTAAAAAGAGTATCCTGTGTTTTGATTGGTTGGGTAGCCTTGCACACGGATCACGCCTCGTAACTGTCCGATTCGCTTAGATTGAACGGCTGCGGCTGCCCTATCTTTTATCCCCCTGTCTCCTTATCCCTTCGCACCCACGCCTAGCGATCGAAGCCGCCGCAAGTCACCGCCGCTAGCCTGGAGGCCTCATGCCGCCACCGCTCGCCCCTTTCTCCGTAGGTCACCCACGCACCTGGGACCCGGGGCCGTTTCCTCCTCACCACTAGGCTGGAGCCTGGAGGAGGCCCGAGGAGGTGACCATGAGGAGCGCGCAGCCGCCGGAGCCATTGGTAGATCCAGCCGGGAGCGTCGGCAACCATCCCTCCTTCCGGCGGCGATGAATAATTGAAGAGGCTTGAGGAGAATGGGCGCATGGGCCGTGCGCGTCTCCCGCGCTAGGAGCCACCGTTCCTCGTCATCTGCTAGGATCCACGAGGAATCGATCCATATGTAAGCTAGCTTCCACCATAATCCTTCCAGCAGGCTGTTTGCTTGTTTGTTTACTAGTGGAAAGACATGATGCGAGGCCGGCATCGTGGGTACATGCCCGCTGCTAATTGATTCTCTTGCTAATAATAGTAGTATGTGTTCTTGGCCGTGGTGGAGATGTACATACCTGAATACTCGTCATATATCCGTACATACTCGAATACTGTCAAACTGGCACATATACATATATACATACCCGAGTACCTGTGCATTTTTTTAATTCAGCTAAACAGGTCAGTCTCAATCTTGGCAAAGGCTTGCTTTGCTCCTTTGCCACTCGGCAAACTCCGACCCGTTAGATTGGGTAGTAGAGATTGTGAAGAGCAACACGAACATCTACTTTACTGACAGGGAATGTAGGTGTAATACGTACATAGTGGTTTTCGTGGTAAAGGTTCTAGTAGATGTATGGTCATTTTAGTGTAGTATATCCCAATAATCACTATGAAAATACAGCAGAAGCTCGTCTGTTCGTTTCCACTTTAATTATTGTATTTCTCATATCTCAATCTCATCTGCAAGTTTGATATAATCAAATGGGTGATAGCACCACCTTGTACTAAGTACCCATCCTGGTTACTTTTTTTATTTAGGTAAATGTAAGATAACATCATCTTTTACCAGGTATTCATCCTGGTTACATTATGTGCAAAATAGGTTCTACATTTAATTACAAATTTGTTGAACATGTGGTTTTACCACGTGCTTATAGCCTGTACCTTTTGGTTGTACATCTATTTCTGTCTCAAGTTATTTATCTCTTACAGAATGTTTGCGGGGAGCTCGGTTAGTGTTGATGCCTCAAGGGTTTATGCATATCAATTCCATGTTGCTTAAAGCCACTGTAACAGTGTAACCATGGCTACTGGTTTTCAGGTATATGTTTATGCAGTCATAACGCGCTTGTTGACAACTCGTATCGAATGTTTATATTATTTATAACTTTTCCATGGAATGTCTACTGTTAAAAAACATCTTGCGGGTACTTTAGTTAGGTACTAGAAAGCACATACACACGCACATGCCCAGCACAACCACAAGCATGAAAACAAGGCAAATTTTGGTGTTGTAATTTATGGATACCTCTTGGTTGCTTTGTTTCAAAATAAATAATTAAATTTTGGCTGGCATTTTCACCAATGTAGCACCCAAAAAAATCATCTTTGATGGATTGAATACGACAGAAGTTCTATGCAGTTCGATTGGTAATTGTTCGTTCGTCGTCATATAATTCAACATTTTGCTCTCGGGCTATCTATGTGATATGTCTATGTTATCAACTTTTTATTAGTAAAAATAGTACCTATTTTGCCATATCCATGGTCAATTCCTATATTTTTTCCTTGAAAAAAATCCTACATATTCCATAGACCATGTTGCATTTTAGAATTTTGTTCAATGTTCGGCCCCCCTTATGTATAATTCCTTGCTCCGCCGTTGCGCCTAACACATGCGTGCAGGTGTGGGCATCCCTTTATTAGTCCCACTTGCAGTCTGAATGTGTATCCCTAAGAAAGTGAATGGTCATGATAACCTTCCTGAAGTATGACTATGTGTATCCATTGAAGTAATGTTCATGCAAATCCTATAATTATTGTTTTTGAATAATAATATTCATCATAATATAGGTTGCATCCAAAGTAGTTTTAAAGACTTTAACATATCCAAACCAGCGAAATGTTGCATATGCTACTATTCAGAGTATTCATCTAGAAACTAAGGTTGGTGATATTTAGTTAGGTGCCAAATTTGCACTTGTGTGCATAGATGAACCTATTCTAGATAATGAGGAGTTAGTAAGGTAAGTTTCTGATTGCAAGAGAATTGGTGATGCTTTTGCTTCAGGATACTTAATTGTTCAACCTCCAGCTTTTGTAAGTCGGAGTCTTTTCTTCCATATTCCACAATTATATTTGTGTGCATTTAATCACATAACTGTAAGGTCTATTTTCCTTTTACAGATTCAAAAGAAGCATAATGGAGTTGCAGCTGAACCGTTCTTCGGTTGGATGAAGAAGCAAATGTAATTAGAAGACTTTACTTAGCAATAATTGTAGTTTGCATTGATAGATTGAAAAATGTAACACCATTCAGAAGATCTTTTTCTTTGGTCGAATTGATGCAAATGCTATGGTGTAATATTCTTCATAGATGTGTTCTCTATAGTAAAATATATATGAATGATATGATGTCTAGCCAATAACATTGGTATGTATTTATTGTAATGCATATGTATCCTACACTCTTGTATATTCATAATAAATACCTTGATATTTTCAATTTGTGTATATCATTTTAATGAAGCCAAGCATCATAATAAAGTAATTAACTATTTGAGCAGCCACAATAATTTTATTAAATAAATGTATATTCCATAAAATGGGTATCTACTTCTGTGGTTAATAATTTTAAAAATACATTAATTATGTTGCCATTCTAATGTAGTGTTACTGATGGTGTTACAATAGTTACAAAATGTGTTACCAGTGTTGTCTTATGATATTTGTATATTATGTTACAAGTTGTGTTACTATAATTACAAAAACATGTTACCACAATGTTCTATGTTTACAAAAACATGTTACTATGGGTGTTACTATAGTTACAAAAATGTGTTACCAACGCGTTTTGTAACACAAAATATGCATGTTACTATAACTTAATTGTAACACAATTTTTGATATACGGTAACAATTACTATATGTGACAGTGGACACCACTTAGTAACACGGCCTAATGGAACACATTTGAAAACATGTTACTATGTAGTCTAGTAACACTGTTTTGGGCCTATAGTAACACAACACTGTGTTACCAAAGCTCTATCATGTTGTAGTGAACACATCAAGGCAAGTTTAAATGAGGCCGGGAACAACATATAACAATTCCGGTAAGTCCTCATATGCATATTTCGAAGTTGGTCCAGATCTGAATAAACCTTAAGTTGAAGTTGTTAAACAGTAAGTTAAAATGCACCAAGATGATCTACACGAGATTCTAGTCAAGTTACATATAAAGTTCATTTAATTCGGAGCTACTGCCTAGAAGATATGAGCAACACAAGTTAAACATGGCATTGATGCAAAATGCACCCATACATCAAGCAAACACACCAAAACAAGGATGCAACATGATAATATGAAGCTACATGCAATTCTAAGCAAGTTTCATATATAGCACACTCAAAACGGAGCAACGGTTCAACACACACTCTATACAAGTTCCAAAACAGCGACTAGGCATATTGCAAGCATCAAAACAACATGCTACAACATCTCAACATAATAACAAAAGTAATGTACATGATGTACAGGTAAAGCACAACAAAACATGAACACTGAGCTATCTCCAGAAATCACTAGAACATGCTCAAACACACATGGTAAGATTGCAAGTTATAACAATTTCAGACTTTGCAGAAAATAACATCACGATGCAATGTTTAGAGCTATCAAACAACATGTTACAGGAACTTATAATAGAAAACAAAGGCATGGCATGAATCTACTAAATGCATAGATCAAAAGTCCCTTAGTGACCCTAAGCCAAAAAGGATCAGAAAATATGATGGCACCCACGTAAACATAGCAAGTTATATTACAGATTCATACATGGCAGGAACATAATTATGAAGGCATGTAGATGAGCTTGTGCAACTCACCACAGGGCAATACATGGCATGGCAAGGCACCCAACAGTAAGAAGACATATTTGTGAAGCTAAGCATGGCAAGAGCAAGGTCATATGGTGCATGGATCACTAGCAACAATCATGTTAACAACTGAACTTAATGTTAACAGGCTGACAGTAACATTTTCAAGCAACTTTGGAGCAAGATAGGAACAATCTACAGCAAGCTATAAATGCAATCAGGGGCATGGATTGATAGAGGATAACATGTAGAACAAAACATATTTATAGAACATCTCCATATTATGCATAGAATGATTAGTAGCAATATGTTTATATAGCATCACGAAATAACAGATTCCGCCTAGCAAAACAGCAACATCATGTACACTACTTAACAAGCTCGATTCACTCACCACAAGTCATTGCATGACAATATAAGCATAGCATCATCAAGAAGACATGTTTATAAAACAAACCAAGGCAAGAACAAGTCCATAGCATGCAAGGATCAACTATAGCAACCTTGGCCAAATTGAATAACATGTAAACAATCTGCCAGGAAACATTTTGAAGCAAAAGTAGAGCACGAAAATGACATGCTAGACTACCCCATAATTACAAAAAGGGCACGAATGGATAGAACATAACCATATGTTCAAAACATCCTTACTGAAGTATCTCAAAATATGCATGGATCTCTCTGTAGCAACATGTTTACATGGCATCAAAATAACAGCAGAACAGGGACTAAAATCAGCAACATCACGATGCCTAGTTTGCATGCTTGTGCTAGTCACCACATTGATCACAAAAATACATGGTAAGCACCTCTGTAAAGAAGACATAGCATAGTTCAAAACACATGTAGACATCAACCTCATAGGATGCACACATCAATCATGGCAAAAATGACAAAAGAGCTCGTTCTGTTAACAGACAGCAGAAAACATTATGAAGCACTTATACAACAATGATTCAGTCATCAAGATGACCTCAAATGACTATGATGCAATGGAACGAAATGATGTACTCATTGAGACGAACGATTTGACATATTACACGCACGAAACTGAGCTACATGCACAGAGATACAGCAGGTTGAACATGGCATGAAAATGACAAAAACTTAGGGACTTAGACGATTTTTGGACCTCGAGGAAAAGTCAACCGCCGCGGATCTCGCCGGAGTTCGTCACCGGAGAAGGTCGGCGGAGGCGGGGACGGGGTGATCCCGGGCGGATCTCGCCGGATCCGCCCCGGGGCGAGGCGCGACGGAGGCGAGGAGGCGGCGGGGCGCTCGCGGCCGGGC
>NC_041383.1:766129879-766192548 GCF_002162155.2 Triticum dicoccoides | reverse complement strand
GCGACCGGATCGGGCCGGGCGGGCCTCGCTCGGGCCCCGGCGGGCCGACATGGGCGCGAGGAGAGAGAGAGCGGCGGCGCGCTGACGTGGCGGAGCGGGGTTGGCTGGGCGCGGCGGCGGCGGACATGTCCGGCCGTCGCGGACATGTCCGGTGGCGGCGGAGGGCGATTTTAGGGTTTCGGGGGATTTTCATCCGCGAATTTGGACGGGGAGGGCATATATATAGTTTCTGGGAGCTAGAAGAGTCCAAATGAGGCACGGTTTTCGCCCACACGATCGTGATCGAACGACCGAGAGCATGGAGGGGACTTTGCTGGGTTTTGGGCCACTTTGGAAGGGTGTTGGGCTGCAAAGAGAAAGGAGGCTTATGGGCTACGCGGTTTACCGTTGGAGTACCAAACGACCGCCAAATGGCACGAAACTTGACAGGCGGTCTACCGGTGGTATACCAAGGCCACTAGGCAAGCATCGGGCCATTCTGAGAAAGTTTAATACCCGCACACGAAGAGAGGCAAGAAGGGGACGCCGGATGACATAGAAGCGCCGGATTGCAAAACGGACAACGGGGAAAATGCTCGGATGCATGAGAGAACACGTATGCAAAATGAAATGCACATGATGACATGATAAAATGCAACACGCAAGCAAATGACATGGCAACGATGGCGAATGACTGGCAGACACCTGGCGCATCAAATCCGGGGCGTTACAACACTCCTCCACTAACAAGAGATCTCGTCCCGAGATCTTAGGACCGAGACAGAAGGGGAAAGGGGATGAGGTGAAACAAGAACTCAAGAGAAGAAGCAAAGAATCGAGAGCACTCGAGAAAAAGAGATAAACGACGAGAATGACGAGAATCAAAAGCTCACAGAATCAGATAGGCTATGAAACCACTCCGGTTAGAACGAGATAAGAAACGAATAAGACTGAAAGGATTTAGGCAACACTCCGACTGAAAATGGAAGGAAAAGAATATGAACTTGAGGGGATGGAATGATACCTGATGAAGACATGACACAAAACCTCCGGAAAGACTTTAAAGAGTTGAATGAAAAGAACTTAGAAGGAAGGGTTGAACGGAGTTGTTGAGAAAATCAACAACGAAAAGAATAAGCTTGCTGTGGACTTATAGATAACATCTCAAAATTATGAGGTGATCTCCGACCACAAGCGGAAAAGATTGAATAGCTGAGAAGAACGAAGAAATGCAAAACTCCACTTCAAAAAAATATGGAGAATTAATTGCACTTTGAGACGCGAGAAGAAAAGATACTTGAACTCCATCAACAAAATCTTGATGAACTCTTGAAGAATGAATTAAATCATGAAGAACCACCATGAAGAACTCCGGTAACAAAAGGACGATGAGATAAAATGAAGGATGAAAGAATAAGATGAGCATTGCGATGATTTAGATGGAGGTTCCGAGGAAATGGCTGAGGAAAATGAACTCCGGAAAAGAAAAGATGAAAACACTTGGAACTAGAATTTATTCCTCAAGAACAAACTCCGAAGGAAGGGATTAATCACTTGGATGAAATAAGAATAAGATTTATTGTATGCATATCCTTCATCAAATTAAATTGATGACAAACAATGGATTTGGCATACTACTTATTCTTCTTGAAAAGGATTGAGAAGAGACATATCACAAACTTGAGAAAGTCTTCATGAACCACTGGTAGGACTAGAAAGATCGAATGGATTGAAATGATAATCAAAGAAAAGAATCTTGAACGAACCACCGTAAGAATTTGAAAACGACTGGTGAAAGAGAATGAATCACCGGGAAGAATTAGAAGAACAAATATGGTTGAGGGAATTTAGATGCAAAAGAACAAAGAGATCATGAGCAGATTAAAGAACACTTGAACGAAGCACCGGGATAAATTGATAACGGTAACTGAAATGATGGCCTCCAGTGAAACGAAAAGAAATCAACTCTTGAAATACTCCGCATGGGTAAGAAAAGAATATCTAACAAACTGAAATGATTCGAGATGGTAACACGAGGCTAGAACCACGAATCTTCGAGAGAACGGACAAGACTTAGAGGAAAACTCTTCTTCGTTCTTCAAATGACGACGAGAAACATCACCAAAATTACTGAGATACTCCGGTAGAATGAAAAGCGAAGAGGTTGAGCCAACAATGAAAAGAATTTGAACGAGATCTTGGAAAGGCATCTGACTGATGGGATCCATTCTTACATCACGCTTGAAAAGAATTTGAGAATAGCTCCAGGGGAATTAGAAGAGTCAGGTAAGATCCTGGAAAAGACCTGTGGGTTAGGGCCCACTGAAGAGAGAACACCGTTGAAAAGGATGATGAACAGATAGATGAAGCACCGGAACAATTGAAATATTTGAATGAGGTGACAACCTCGAATTAATTCGAAGACAGACGAATCTCCTGAGATGTCTTGAACACTCCGGAAGGATAACTGGCGAGAGGCGAACGAGCAGGGAAGGAACTTGAGCTGAGGGAAAGAATATGATCAACCGGAAAAACTTGAATTCGGATCCACCGGAAAGAAAAAGAGATGAAGAATGTCCACTGAGACGAGAATTCACCGGTTGAAATAATTAAGGAAAGACTGAAGATACTCTGCACGAATGAAAATTGATGGTCGAACGAGATTCAAGCTCTAGAAAGAAGAGGGTGGGAGGGCGGGAAAACAAAGGCAACTTGGAAGGGGAAACGACGAATATCTTGAAGAGAAAACACCGGTTGAAATCACTGAGGAAAGAAAGCAAAGACTTCGCACGAGTAGGATGGATACTCAATTACGGACTCCGGTTCTGAGATGAAAAAGGGGTGGGCGGGTGGGAAAGAAAACAAGTGAGGATTGAACTCAATGATGAAGAGGCTCGAGTCGACTTGACGAGAAATGCACCGGATGAAAAGAGCTGAGGAACAACGATCGGAAAACCAACTGCGTGATCCTAAAGAAAAATTTAAAAGGGAAGAGGAGTAATTCAAAACACCTACGTCAAGATTCCTTACCAGAGCGACGAAGGGGCAGAGGAGTAAAAAGAATTCCTACTCTCCGATATAACTAGACTCAGAAAAAGTTTTCTTCTAGACTCAACAACGGCCAAGCTACACGATCAATCAAGGGGGCTCCTAGGGTCGGTCGAGGCTCTGATACCAACTTGTCACGCCCAATATGCGACCCTATCCAAAAGGAACTCGAAGGTCCCACCAAGGATAGACCCGCATATTGAAACGCTTTTGCAAGGTGGATATCATTACATCAACATTACATAATAGATGGGGATACATACAAGAGGCATACAATGCCACATGAATACAACATCACAATACATCAGAGCATCATTCGACTACGGATGAAACACAAACAGAAACTCAAACGACATCCACCCTGCTAGCCCAGGCTGCCGACCTGGAACCTATTCCCTGATCAAAGAAGAAGCAGAAGAAGAACTCAACGCAAGCAAGCATCGCTCTCGCGTCATGATCATCGCAAAACCTGTACCTGCAACTGTTGTTGTAGTAATCTGTGAGCCACGAGGACTCAGCAATCCCATTACCATGGGTATCAAGACTAGCAAAGCTTAAAGGGAAATGAAGGGGTAAAGTGGTGAGGCTGCAGCAGCGACTAAGCACATATGGTGGCTAACATACGCAAATAAGAGCGAGAAGAGAGCAAATGGAACGGTCGTGAAGCTAGCAATGATCAAGAAGTGATCCTGAACTCCTACTTACGTCAAACATAACCCAGAAACCATGTTCACTTTCCGGACTCCGCCGAAAAGAGACCATCACGGCTACACACACGGTTGATGCGTTTTAATTCGGATCTGGTGTCAAGTTATCTACAACCGGACATTAACAAATTCCCATCTGCCCATAACCGCAGGCAAGGCTTTCGAAAGATTATACCCTGCAGGGGTGTCCCAACTTAGCCCATGACAAGCTCTCGCGATCAACGAAGGATATACCTTCTCCCAGGAAGATCCGATCAGACTCGGAATCCCGGTTTATAAGACATTTTGACGATGGTAAAACAAGACCAGCAAGACCGCCCGATGCACTGACAATCCCGATAGGAGCTACACATATCTCGTTCTCAGGGCAACACCGGATAAGCTAAGCGTACAGGTACCGACGTAACCCAAGTTGCCAAGGGATGGTCCCGCACGGTGCTCTAGTTTGGACCAACACTTAGACAAGCATTGGCCCGGGGGGCTGTAATAAAGATGACCCTCGAGAGCGCGACTCCCAAGGGAAAAAGGGCTAGGTGAGGCAAATGTAAAACCAAGGTTGGGCCTTGATGGAGGAGTTTTATTCAAGCGAACTGTCGAGGGGGTCCCATAAATCACCCGACCGCGTAAGGAACGCAAAATCCGGGAACATAACACCGGTATGACGGAAACTAGGGCGGCAAGAGTGGAACAAAACACCAGGCAAAAGGCCGAGTCTTCCACCCTTTACCAAGTATATAGATGCATTAATAATATAAGAGATATTGTGATATCCCAACCAAAATCCTGTCCACCATGGAGAAATCTTCAACTTCACCTGCAACTAGAAACGCTATAAGAGGGGCTGAGCAAAGCGGTAACATAGCCAAACAACGGTTTGCATAGGAAAGGTGTCAAAGGTTAGAGGTTCATGGCAATTTGGGATGGCTTGATAAGCAGGTGATAGGTAGCGCAGCATAGCGATAGAACGAAGTAACTAGCATAGCAATGATAGTATTGAGATCCAGGGTAGCGGTCATCTTGCTTGAAATCCCGCAAGGAAGAAGAACGAGTCCATGAAGGAGATGAAGCACGAAGACAAACCAAGCGTAGACGAACGAATCCTCACGATCGCAACGAAATGGGAACTATCGAGAAGAAGCACAGAACATAGTAAACACACCACACATGAACAAGACATGATGCACAAACAAGCATGATGCATGACAAAGCTACATGAAGCTACTCATGGCAAGAGATGATGCAAACAAGAGCAACACATCAAGGCAAGTTTAAATGAGGCCGGGAACAACATATAACAATTCCGGTAAGTCCTCATATGCATATTTCGATGTTGGTCCAGATCTGAATAAACCTTAAGTTGAAGTTGTTAAACAGCAAGTTAAAATGCACCAAGATGATCTACACGAGATTCTAGTCAAGTTACATATAAAGTTCATTTAATTCGGAGCTACGGCCTAGAAGATATGAGCAACACAAGTTAAACATGGCATTGATGCAAAATGCACCCAACATCAACCAAACACACCAAAACAAGGATGCAACATGATAATATGAAGCTACATGCAATTCTAAGCAAGTTTCATATAGAGCACACTCAAAACGGAGCAACGGTTCAACACACACACTCTATACAAGTTTAAAGGACAAGCTGTCCAAAACAGCGACTAGGCATATTGAAAGCATCAAAACAACATGCTACAACATCTCAACATAATAACAAAAGGCATGGACATGATGTACAGGTAAAGCACAACAAAACATGAACACTGAGCTATCTCCAGAAATCACTAGAACATGCTCAAACACACATGGTAAGATTGCAAGTTATAACAATTTCAGACTTTGCAGAAAATAACATCACGATGCAATGTTTAGAGCTATCAAACAACATGTTACAGGAACTTATAATGGAAAACAAAGGCATGGCATGAATCTACTAAATGCATAGATCAAAAATCCCTTAGTGACCATAAGCCAAAAAGGATCAGAAAATATGATGACACCCACGTAAACATAGCAAGTTATATTACAGATTCATACATGGCAGGAACATAATTATGAAGGCATGTAGATGAGCTTGTGCAACTCGCCACAGGGCAATACATGGCATGGCAAGGCACCCAACAGTAAGAAGACATGTTTGTGAAGCTAAGCATGGCAAGAGCAAGGTCATAGGGTGCATGGATCACTAGCAACAATCATGTTAACAACTGAACTTAATGTTAACAGGCTGACAGCAACATTTTCAAGCAACTTTGGAGCAAGATATGAACAATCTAAAGTAAGCTATAAATGCAACCAGGGGCATGGATTGATAGAGGATAACATGTAGAACAAAACATATTTATAGAACATCTCCAGATTATGCATAGAATGATTAGTAGCAACATGTTTATATAGCATCACGAAATAACAGATTCCGCCTAGCAAAACAGCAACATCATGTACACTACTTAACAAGCTCGATTCACTCACCACAAGTCATTGCATGACAATATAAGCATAGCATCATCAAGAAGACATGTTTATGAAACAAATCAAGGAAAGAACAAGTCCATAGCATGCAAGTATCAACTATAGCAACCTTGGCCAAATTGAATAACATGTAAACAATCTGCCAGGAAACATTTTGAAGCAAAAGTAGAGCACGAAAATGACATGCTAGACTACCCCATAATTACAAAAAAGGGCATGAATGGATAGACCATAACCATATCTTCAAAACATCCTTACTGAAGTATCTCAAAATATGCATGGATCTCTCTGTAGCAACATATTTACATGTCATCAAAATAACAGCAGAACAGGGACTAAAATCAGCAACATCACGATGCCTAGTTTGCATGCTTGTGCTAGTCACCACATTGATCACAAAAATACATGGTAAGCACCTCTGTAAAGAAGACATGACATAGTTCAAAACACATGGAGACATCAACCTCATAGGATGCACACATCAATCATGGCAAAAATGACAAAAGAGCTCGTTCTGTTAACAGACAGCAGAAAACATTATGAAGCACTCTTACAACAGTGATTCAGGCATCAAGATAACCTCAAATGACTATGATGCAATGGAACAAATGATGTACTCGTTGAGACGAACAATTTGACATATTACACGCACGAAACGGAGCTACATGCACAGAGATACAGCAGGTTGAACATGGCATGAAAATGACAAAAACTTGGGGACTTAGATGATTTTTGGACCTCGGGGAAAAGTCAACCGCCGCGGATCTCGCCAGAGTTCGTCGCCGGAGAAGGTCGGCGAAGGCGGGGACGGGGTGCTCCCGGGCGGAGCTCGCCGGATCCGCCCCGGGGCGAGGCACAACGGAGGCGAGGAGGTGGCGGGGCGCTCGCGGCCGGGCGGCGCGGCCGCGGTCGGGGACGGGCGAGGGCGAGAGGAGCTGGGTAGAGAGGGGCCGGGCGGCGCAGCTCGGCCGGGGACCTGCCGGAGGGCGCGGCGGCGGAGGATGCTTGGGGGCGGCGCCAGGACGGGCGCGGGGCCGGGTGGCGGCAGCGAAGGCCGCGGCGGCGGAGATCCGGCGACGGGGTCGCGAGGCGGCGGGCGGCGGCGGCCCCGGCCAGCGCGGGCGGTGACGCGACCGGATCGGGCCGGGCGGGCCTCGCTCGGGCCCCGGCGGGCCGGCGTGGGCGCGAGGAGAGAGAGAGCGGCGGCGCGCTGACGTGGTGGAGCGGGGTTGGCTGGGCGCGGCGGCGGCGGACATGTCCGGCCGTCGCGGACGCGTCCGGTGGCGGCGGAGGGCGATTTTAGGGTTTCGGGGGATTTTCATCCGCGAATTTGGACGGGAAGGGCATATATATAGTTTCTGGGAGCTAGGAGAGTCCAAATGAGGCACGGTTTTCGCCCACACGATCGTGATCGAACGACCGAGAGCATGGAGGGGACTTTGCTGGGTTTTGGGCCACTTTGGAAGGGTGTTGGGCTGCAAAGAGAAAGGAGGCTTACGGGCTACGCGGTTTACCGTTGGAGTACCAAACGACCGCCAAATGGCACAAAACTTGACAGGCGGTCTACCGGTGGTATACCAAGGCCACTAGGCAAGCATCGGGCCATTCCGAGAAAGTTTAATACCCGCAAACGAAGAGAGGCAAGAAGGGGACGCCGGATGACATAGAAGCGCCGGATTGCAAAACGGACAACGGGGAAAATGCTCAGATGCATGAGAGAACACGTATGCAAAATGAAATGCACATGATGACATGATAAAATGCAACACGCAAGAAAATGACATGGCAACGACGGCGAATGACTGGCAGACACCTGGCGCATCAAATCCGGGGTGTTACACCCTCCCCAAACCCTAGGCGCCTTGGGCCCTTGTGGGGGGGGGGGGGCGCACCAGCCCACCTGGGGCTGGTCCCCTCCCACACTTGGCCCATGCAGCCCTCCGGGGCCGGTGGCCCCACTTGGTGGACCCCCAGGACCCTCCCGGTGGTCCCGGTACGTTACCGATAAAACCCGAAACTTTTCCGGTGACCAAAACAGGACTTCCCATATATAAATCTTTACCTCCGAACCATTCCGGAAGTCCTCGTGACGTCCGGGATCTTATCCGGGACTCCGAACAATATTCGGTAACCACATACAAACTTCCTTTATAACCCTAGCATCATCGAACCTTAAGTGTGTAGACCCTACGGGTTCGGGAACCATGGAGACATGACCGAGACAACTCTCTGGCCAATAACCAACAGCGGGATCTGGATACCCATGTTGGCTCCCACATGTTCCACAATGATATCATCGGATGAACCACGATGTCGAGGATTCAATCAATCCCGTATTCAATTCCCTTTGTCCAGCGGTATTATACTTGCCCGAGATTCGATCGTCGGTATGCCGATACCTTGTTCAATCTCGTTACCGGCAAGTCTCTTTACCTGTTCCGTAACACATCATCCCGTGATCAACCCCTTGGTCACATTGTGCACATTATGATGATGTCCTACCGAGTGGGCCCAGAGATACCTCTCCGTTTACATGAGTGACAAATCCCAGTCTCGATTCGTGCCAACCCAACAGACACTTTCAGAGATACCTGTAGTGCACCTTTATAGTCACCCAGTTATGTTGTGACGTTTGGTACACCCAAAGCATTCCTATGGTATCCGGGAGTTGCACAATCTCATGGTCTAAGGAAAAGATACTTGATATTAGAAAAGCTTTAGCATACGAACTACACGATCTCTGTGCTAGGCTTAGGATTGGGTCTTGTCCATCACATCATTCTCCTAATGATGTGATCCTGTTATCAATGACATCCAGTGTCCATGGTCAGGAAAACGTAACCATCTATTGATCAACGAGCTAGTCAACTAGAGGGTTACTAGGGATATGGTGTTGTCTATGTATCTACACATGTATCTGAGTTTCCTATCAATACAGTTATAGCATGGATAATAAACGATTATCATGAACAAGGAAATATAATAATAACTTATTTATTATTGCCTCTAGGGCATATTTCCAACAGTCTCCCACTTGCACTAGAGTCAATAATCTAGTTCACATCGCCATGTGATTAACACTGATAGGTCACATCTCCATGTGACCAACATCCAAAGAGTTTACTAGTGTCACTAAACTAGTTCACATCACCATGTGATTAAGACTCAATGAGTTCTGGGGTTTGATCATGTTTTGCTTGTGAGAGAGGTTTTAGTCAACGGGTCTGCAACATTCAGATCCGTATGTATTTCGCAATTCTCTATGTCATATTGTAAATGCTGCTTCCACGCTCCACTTGAAGCTATTCCAAATGGTTGCTCCACTATACGTATCCGGTTTGCTACTCAGAGTCATTTGGATAGGTGTTAAAGCTTGCATCGATGTAACCCTTTACGCCGAACTCTTTATCACCTCTATAATCGAGAAACATGTCCTTATTTACTCCAAGGACAATTTTTGACCGCTATCTGGTGATCCACTCCTTGATCACCTTTGTACCCTCTTGCCAGACTCATGGCAAGGCACACTTCCAGTGCGGTACACAACATGGCATACTATAGAGCCTACGTCTGAAGCATAGGGGATGACCTTCGTCCTTTCTCTCTATTCTGCCGTGGTCGAGTTTTAAGTCTTAACTTCGTACCTTACATCTCAGGCAAGAACTCTTTCTTTGACTGATCCATATTGAACACCTTCAAGATCATGTCAAGGTATATGCTCATTTGAAAGTACCATTAAGCGTTTTTGATCTATCCTCATAGATCTTGATGCTCAATGCTCAAGTAGCTTAATCCAGGTTTTCTATTGAAAAACACCTTTCAAATAACCCTATATGCTTTCCAGAAATTCTACATCATTTCTGATCAACAATATGTCAACAACATATACCCATCAGAAATTCTATAGTGCTCCCACTCACTTCTTTGGAAATACAAGTTTCTCACAAACTTTGTATAAACCCAAAATCTTTGATCATCTCATCAAAGCGTACATTCCAACTCCGAGATGCTTACTCCAGTCCTTAGAAGGATTGCTGGAGCTTTGCATATTTGTTAGCGTCTTTCAGGATTGTCAAAGACCTTCTGGTTGTATCACATACAACCTTTCCTCAAGAAAACTGTCAAGGAAACAATGTCTTGACATCCTATATGCAAGATTTCCTAAATAATGCAGTAACTGCTAGTCCAATTCCAACAGACTCTTAGCATCGCTACGAGTGAGAAAGCCTCACCGTAGTCAACTCCTTGAACTTGTCGGAAAACATCTTAACGACAAGTCGAGCTTTCTTAATGGTGATTCTTACCATCATTGTCTGTCTTCCTTTTAAAATCCATCTATACCCAATGGCCTTACGACCATCAAGTATTTCTTCCAAAGTCATGGATCCTTTCTCGGATTTTATGGCCTTGAGCCATTCGTCAGAACCCGGGCCCACCATCGCTTCTCCATAGCTCATAGGTTCATTGTTGTCTGGCAACATGACCTCCAAGACAGGATTACCGTACCACTCCGAAGCAGTACGTGTCCTTGTCGTCCTATGATGTTCGGTAGTGACTTGATTCGAAACTTCATGATCACTATCATAAGCTTCTACTTCAATTGGTGTAGGCGCCACGACAACAACTTCCTGTGCCCTGCTACACACTAGTTGAAGTGAAGGTTCAATAACCTCATCAAGTCTCCACCATCCTCCCGCTCAATTCTTTCGAGAGAAACTTTTCTTCGAGAAAGGACCCGTTTCTAGAAACAATTACTTTTGCTTCCGGATCTGAGATAGGAGGTATATCCAACCATTTTGGGTATCCTATGAAGATGTATTTATCCGTTTTGGGTTCGAGCTTATCAACCTGAAACCTTTTCACATAAGCGTCGCAGCCCCAAACTTTTAAGAAACGACAACTTAGGTTTCTCCAAACCATAGTTCAAACGGTGTCATCTCAACGGAATTACGTGGTGCCCTATTAAAGTGAGTGCGGTTGTCTCTAATGCCTAACCCATGAACGATAGTGGTAATTCGATAAGAGACATCATGGTACGCACCATATCCAATAGGGTGCAACTATGATGTTCGGACACACCATCACACTATGGTGTTCCAGGCAGTATTAATTGTGAAACAATTTCCACAATGTCTTAATTGCGTGCCAAAGCTCGTAACTCAGATACTCATCTCTATGATCATATCATAGACATTTTATCCTCTTGTCACGATGATTTTCAACTTCACTCTGAAATTACTTGAACCATTCAATAATTCAGACTTGTGTTTCATCAAGTAAACATACTCAGTATCTACTTAAATCATCCGTGAAGTAAGAACATAACGATATTCACTGCATGCCTCAGCACTCATTGGACTGCACACATCAAAATGTGTTACTTCCAACAAGTCGCTATCTTGTTCCATCTTACTGAAAACGAGGTTTTTCAGTCATCTTGCCCATGTGGTATGATTTGCATGTCTCAAGTGATTCAGAATCAAGTGAGTCCAAATGATCCATCTGCATGGAGTTTCTTCATGTGTATACACCAATAGACATGGTTCGCATGTCTCAAACCTTTCAAAAACGAGTGAGTCCAAAGATCCATCAACATAGAGCTTCTTCACGCGTTTTATACCAATATGACTTACATGGCAGTGCCACAAGTAAGTGGTACTATCATTACTATCTTATATCTTTTGGCATGAAAATGTGTATCACTATGATCGAGATTCAATAAACCATTCCTTTAGGTGCAAGACCATTGAAGGTATTATTCAAATAAATAGAGTAACCATTATTCTCCTTAAATGAATAACCGTATTGCGATAGACGTAATCCAATCATGTTTATGCTCAACGCAAACACCAAATGACAATTAATCAGGTTTAATACTAATCTTGATGGTAGAGGGAGCGTGCGATGGTTGATCACATCAAACTTGGAAACACTTCCAACACATATCGTCAGCTCACCTTTAGCTAGTCTCCGTTTATTCCGTAGCTTTTATTTCGAGTTACTAACACTTAGTAACCGAACCGGTATCTAATACCCTGGTGCTACTAGGAGTACTAGTAAAGTACACATTAACATAATGTATATTCAATATACTTCTATCGACCTTGCCAGCCTTCTTATCTACCAAGTATCTAGGGTAATTCTGCCCCAGTGGTTGTTCCCTTTATTACAGAAGCACTTAGTTTCGGGTTTGGGTTCAACCTTGGGTTTCTTCACTGGAGCAGCAACTGATTTGCCGTTTCATGAAGTGCCCCTTCCCTTGCCCTTCTTGAAACTAGTGGTTTCACTAACCATCAACAATTGATGCTCCTTCTTGATTTCTACTTTCGTGGTGTCAAACATCGTGAATATCTCAAGGATCATCATATCTATCCCTGATTCGTTATAGTTCATCATAAAGCTCTAGCAGCTTGGTGGTAATGACTTTGGAGAAACATCACTATCTCATCTGGAAGATCAACTCCCACTCGATTCAAGTGATTGTTGCACTCAGACAATCTCAGCACAAGCTCAATGATTGAGCTTTTCTCCCTTAGTTTGCAGGCTAAGAAAATCTTCGGAGGTCTTATACCTCTTGACGTGGGCACGAGCCTGAAATCCCAATTTCAGCCCTCGAAACATCTCATATGTTCCGCGACGTTTCAAAAACGTCTTTGGTGCCTCAACTCTAAACCGTTTAACTGAACTATCACGTAGTTATCAAAACGTGCATGTCCGATGTTCGCAACATCCACAGACTACGTTTGGGGTTCAGCACACTGAGCGATGCATTAAGGACATAAGCTATCTACTGTCCGCATAATTGCTACAGTCAACTTTCAACTATATTTTCTCTAGGAACATATCTAAACAGTGGAACTAAAGCGCGAGCTTACGACATGATTTGCAAAGATCTTTTGACTATGTTCAGGATAATTAAGTTCATCTTATGAACTCCCACTCAGATAGACATCCCTCTAGTCATCTAAGTGATTACATGATCCGAGTCAACTAGGCCGTGTCCGATCATCACGTGAGACGGACTAGTCATCATCGGTGAACATCTTCATGTTGATCGTATCTACTATACGACTCATGCTCGACCTTTCGGTCTCTTGTGTTCCTAGGCCATGTCTGTACATGCTAGGCTCGTCAAGTTAACCTAAGTGTTTCGTGTGTGTAAATCTGGCTTACACCCATTGTATGTGAACGTAAGAATCTATCACACCCGATCATCACGTGGTGCTTCGAGACGATGAACTTTCGCAACGGTGCACAGTTAGGGGGAACACTTTCTTGAAATTTTAATGAGGGATCATCTTATTTACTACCGTCGTTCTGAGCAATTAAGATGTATAAACATGATAAACATCACATGCAATCAAATAGTGACATGATATGGACAATATCATTTTGCTCCTTTTGATCTCCATCTTCGGGGCTCCATGATCATCATCGTCACCGGCATGACACCATGATCTCCATCATCATGATCTCCATCATCGTGTCTCCATGAAGTTATCTCACCAACTTATTACTTCTACTACTATGGCTACCGGTTAGCAATAAAGTAAAGTAATTACATGGCGTTGTTCAATTACACGCAGGTCATACAATAAATAAAGACAACTCCTATGGCTCCTGCCGGTTGTCATACTCAGCGACATGCAAGTCGTGATTCCTATTACAAGAACATGATCAATCTCATACATCACATATCATTCATCACATTCTTCTTGGCAATATCACATCACATAGCATACCCTGCAAAAACAAGTTAGACGTCCTCTAATTGTTGTTTGCATGTTTTACGTGGCTGCTATGGGTTTCTAGCAAGAACGTTTCTTACCTACGCAAAAACCACAACGTGATATGTCAATTGCTATTTACCCTTCATAAGGACCCTTTTCATCGAATCCGTTCCGACTAAAGTGGGAGAGACTGGCACCCGCTAGCCACCTTATGCACCAAGTGCATGTCAGTCGGTGGAACCTGTCTCACGTAAGAGTACGTGTAAGGTCGGTCCGGGCCGCTTCATCCCACAACACCGTCGAAACAAGATTGGACAAGTAACGGTAAGCATATTGAACAAAATAAACGCCCACAACTACTTTGTATTCTACTCGTGCAAAGAATCTACGCAATAGACCTAGCTCATGATGCCACTGCTGGGGAACGTAGCAGAAATTCAAAATTTTCCTACGTGTCACCAAGATCTATCTATGGAGAAACCAGCAACGAGGGGAAGGAGAGTGCATCTACATACCCTTGTAGATCACTAAGCGGAAGCGTTCAAGAGAACGGGGTTGAAGGAGTCGTACTCATCGTGATCCAAATCACCGGAGATCCTAGTGCCGAACGGACGGCACCTCCGCGTTCAACACGCATACAGCCCGGTGACGTCTCCCATGCCTTGATCCAGCAAGGTGAGAGGGAGAGGTTGAGGAAGACTCCATCCAGCAGCAGCACAACGGCGTGGTGGTGATGGAGGAGCGTGGCAATCCTGCAGGGCTTCGCCAAGCACCGCGGGAGAGGAGAAGGGAGAGAGGTAGGGCTGCGCCTGGGAGAGGTCAAACTCATGTGTTGGTAGCCCCCAAAACCCTCAAGTATATATAGGGGAGAGGGAGGGGCTGCACCCCCTCTAGGGTTTCCACCCCAAGGGGTGCGGCAGCCCCAATCCCATCTAAGGGTGGCGGCCAAGGGGGGAGAGGGGGGAAACTTGCCCCCCAAGTTAGGTGGAAGCACCCCCTCCCCAAACCCTAGGCGCCTTGGGCCCTTGTGGGGGGGCGCACCAGCCCACCTGGGGCTGGTCCCCTCCCACACTTGGCCCATGCAGCCCTCCGGGGACGATGGCCCCACTTGGTGGACCCCCGGGACCCTCCAGGTGGTCCCGGTACGTTACCGATAAAACCTGAAACTTTTCCGGTGACCAAAACAGGACTTCCCATATATAAATCTTTACCTCCGGAACATTCCGGAACTCCTCGTGACGTCCGGGATCTCATCCGGGACTCTGAACAACATTCGGTAACCACATACTAACTTCCTTTATAACCCCAGCGTCATCGAACCTTAAGTGTGTAGACCCTACGGGTTCGGGAACCATGCAGACATGACCGAGACAACTCTCCGGCCAATAACCAACAGCGGGATCTGGATACCCATGTTGGCTCCCACATGTTCCACGATGATCTCATCGGATGAACCACGATGTCGAGGATTCAATCAATCCCGTATTCAACTCCCTTTGTCCAGCGGTATTATACTTGCCCGAGATTTGATCGTCGGTATGCCGATACCTTGTTCAATCTCGTTACCGGCAAGTCTATTTACTCGTTCCGTAACACATCATCCCATGATCAACCCCTTGGTCACATTGTGCACATTATGATGATGTCCTACCGAGTGGGCCCAGAGATACCTCTCCGTTTACACGGAGTGACAAATCCCAGTCTCGATTCGTGCCCACCCAACAGACACTTTCGGAGATACCTGTGGTGCACCTTTATAGTCACCCAGTTACGTTGTGACGTTTGGTACACCCAAAGCATTCCTATGGTATCCGGGAGTTGCACAATCTCATGGTCTAAGGAAAAGATACTTGACATTAGAAAAGCTTTAGCATACGAACTACACGATCTCTGTGCTAGGCTTAGGATTGGGTCTTGTCCATCACATCATTCTCCTAATGATGTGATCCCGTTATCAATGACATCCAATGTCCATGGTCAGGAAACCGTAACCATCTATTGATCAACGAGCTAGTCAACTAGAGGCTTACTAGGGATATGGTGTTGTCTATGTATCCACACATGTATCTGAGTTTCCTATCAATACAATTATAGCATGGATAATAAAAGATTATGATGAACAAGGAAATATAATAATAACTTATTTATTATTGCCTCTAGGGCATATTTCCAACAGGTAGGACCCGCCGGACTAGCATTACTTGGATTACATTGATAAGACCGGTGTCCTTTTCAATAAGGCTCCGAATGCGGCTTTGCAGCGTCCGCACTTCATCAATTGATCCCCAGTCCAGCCCCTTATTAATCCATGATGCAAGCCGTAACAGAGGGCCAGATCGGAACGCAAGTGTAGCTGCTCACTTGGTACCACGGGGTTCAGTGGTGTAAAACCACTCCCGCTGCCATAGGTTGGAAGTTTCTGTGAAGGAGCCTTTTGGCCAAGGAGTATTGGTGAGCTTGCTCACTGCCGCACCACCGCACTCCACTTGTTTCCCGTCGACTACCTTCGGCGTCACATTAAAGGTCATGAGCCACAAGCCGAAGTGGGGGGGAATACGGAGGAAGGCCTCGCACATGATAATGAACGCCGAGATGTGAAGAAAGGAGTCCGGAGCTAGATCGTGAAAATCTAGCCCGTAATAGAACATGAGCCCTCGAACAAAGGAATGAAGAGCGAACCCTAGCCCTCGGAAGAAGTGGGGGATGAATACGACCCTCTCGCCAGATCTAGGAGTAGGAATAACCTGCCCTTGAGTAGGAAGCCAGTGGGGAATTTCCACGGTCAGCTATCTCGCCGCCCGGAGCTTCGCAATATCCTCCTCTGTGACAAAGGGCTAGATCCAGAAATGACTAGGAAGCGTGAAGGAATAAAATTGAACCTTGGGTGCCGGAACTCGAGGTAGGAGAGGTTGAGGAAAGAGTTGGCGTAAAGGAGAAAAGAAGGGTCTTAGCCCCTTTATAAAGGCGATGAATATCAAACGCCCCCTCCTAGGCCTTAAAACCTGCCTATTCCTAAGGAATCATGCCAACAGAACGTTTCGGTTACCCACGCCTGTATTGATGAGAATCCCGCAATAAGGGGACACGATCTCTACTTTGACAAGACGTGCCAATGAAACTGCATCTCGAAATATAGAGCGACAGGCTAAAAACGGTTCGAAATAATGGCCGGGCGGCGACGTGATGTCACGCTACAAAAAGTTGTCAGCGGATTACACTCGTGGGATGTTATACTCTCTGCGGTTGTGAGTGGAATTTGTTTTGCAGAGCCGGACACCATTCTTGTGTTCAAAGACTATTTTGGAGTATTTGGAGAAGGAACCCACCTTGCAATGCCGAAGACAATACGTGCGCTAGACACCTCGTCATTGAAGCCTGGTTCAGGGGCTACTGAGGGAGTCCTGGATTAAGGGGTCCTTGGGCGGCCGGACTATGTAGCATGGGCCGGACTTATGGGCTATGAAGATACAAGACAAAAGACTTCTTCCCGTGTTCGGATGGGACTCACCTCTGCGTGGAAGCCAAGCTTGGCGTTCGGATATGTAGATTCCTTTCTCTGTAACCGACTTTGTACAACCCTAGTCCCCTCCGGTGTCTATATAAACTGGAGGGTTTAGTCCGTAGAGGCAATCATAATCATACAGGCCAGACTTCTAGGGTTTTAGCCATTACGATCTCGTGGTAGATCCACTCTTGTAATACTCATATTCATCAAGATCAATCAAGCATGAAGTAGGGTATTACCTCCATAGAGAGGGCCCGAACCTGGGTAAACATCATGCCCCCCGCTTCCTGTTACCATCAACCTTAGATGCACAGTTTGGGACCCCCTACCCAAGATCCGCCGGTTTTGACACCGACAGTTATCATTATTCTTTATAGCATACATTTCATCGCAATAATCATCATAAATAGGACGATCATAAATAGGAGGCATCACTACAAAAAAATACACTTCCGTGATGATACGTGTTTGTCACAGTAGGTCGTGTTTTTTGTCATGCATGTACATCCATGACAAATTTATGACAGAATCAAGATAGTCATACATGTGCTGTCGTAGAAGTGTCCCATGACATTACCATAATTGTCATCACGGAAGTGTCCACTTCCATGATGATAAATCACGCGTCACAGAAGTGCTTTCATCAAGGGTGACTGACACGTGGCATCCACCGTAACGGAATGCCGTTAAGCTATCGGGTCGGATTTTGGATCCGATAACCCGTTAACAGCCACGACTAATGCCGATTTTCCACTTGTAAAATTCTCATTGGCTGACGGATCCATGTGTCAGCTTCGCGTTGGCACAGGTGTCACTCATCCAACGGTCGAGATGGGCCTATGATATGTTGACACATGGACAGGCCCAAAAGTGGCCCACAAAGTTTAAATGGGCCGGCACAACCGAAGGCCCATAAGATTTAGCGGACCATAATGGGCCAGCCCAGCTAAAGGCCCACAAAATTTAGCGGACCATAATGGGCCGACCTAGCTAAAGGCCCACAAGATTTTTCGGACCACAATGGGCCGGCCCAGCTAAAGGCCCACAAGATTCTGCAGACCATAATGGGTCGACCCAGCTAAAGGCCCAACATTCTCTGTCAAATCGGCTCGTCAACGGCCTGGTCTAAACTTGTCATCAATGCAGACCATGGTCACTTCTGGCCTGTTAACAGTCCGCTAAGTAATTGTGCCGAATTACGGCCTGGTGTATTTCCGACCTGTTAAAGGTTCGGCTTCATTTGGGCCCATTTGCAGGCCATCAAAACTTTTGGCCCATAAACGACCGTGAAGGATTTGGGTCATATTCGGCCATGTCTGTCATTCGTCCTGTTAGAGGCCCACTATATATTTGGCCCACTTTCGGCCTGTTGTCATTTTCGGCCCATTAACGTCGGACGTAAACCATGGGCCATATGAGGCCCAACGTCATATCGAGCCCATTAACGGCCCATATAAAAATGACGATAATCTAGCCCGACCGAAGTTCCGGCCTGTTAAAGGCCCGTGTATTAGGTCAGCACATTTACGGCCCGTGCGAATTTCGGCCTGTCGAATATCCGCATCGTAAATGGGCCACCATTTCGACCTGCTAAGTCCAGCGGGTTATTTGGCACAATCAGGGCCCAATCTCACTTTTGGTCTATTAAAGGCCCATGTTTTTATGGGCTTGACATATTTACACCTATAAACGGCCTACTTTTACTGAGGGCCCAAATTATGTTTAGGCCTGTTAAAGGCCCACTATGGGCACATGCCTACCAGAAAAATTTGAAAGCTTATGCTAATTTAAGCCCAGATATTTTTAGTGGGCTACATGCCAATTTCGGCCCGTAATCGTTTTTAGCCCAATTGGAATGGGCTCGACGAATGTTGGCATGTTGGGCTCCTAAGAAGCTTTCGTCTGAATACATTACTAAGATAAACCTACACTATACAAAAATAGCATCATAATTACTGCAGCCTGTGGCGGCATCATAAATGTTGTATCACAACATAATAAATTCCAATCATACAACAAAAGGCATGTTGGCATAAAGTTTACAGTCCTTCCAGATAAAAGCACCATCAGATGTATAGAAGCACAGATCATTTGACCTGAGTGCTAATGTTTCAGGCTGTAGAATTTGATGGAGCAGCACGATCTCCACCTTTCTTCCGCCATTGCTCTTCAACAACGAAGCGAATGTCTGATAGTCTGGTTTCAAAACCATTCATATCTTGACGGCATTTCTCAACCACTATTCTTGTTTCCGAAACAACGTCCATTAGGGATTGGACTTGTGTCTGGAGCACAGATATATCACTCTGTCTAGCAGGAAGATTTTGTTCAGTAGGTGATTTTGACGAGGTTACCTTGACAACCAACCCAGAATTACGCAGGAAGGTGCTTTTTGCACTGTTAGTGGAGAGATACTGACACACTGCAGCAAGAGGTGACATTGTGCCTGTAGTAGCCTCGTCACCTTCAGGTGGTTGTGGCTGTTCAATTATTTGTTCCATAGCTTCCTGAAAGTTTGAACTTGTAGATTAGTGTACCACTGAGTTACTAATGAGACAAAAAAAACAAAGTAGGTTAAACGTTTATACATAACTTATTTTGGTGAACTACTATAATACATTAGCATGTATTGTAGTGCCAACTACATAATAAAATTACTTTCGGAACATATGTCCATGTAGCATGCCTATTGTATTGTCTATTTCCTCACATTCGTTGACATCTAAGGATAAAGAGACATGGTTTAAAGTAGGATGAACATAGTATGACATCATTCATATCATGGGCAAACAGATATAAAACAAACAGGCTATGTTATCATTGTGTACGCACGTGAACATAACAACTAGATTGCAGATCAAGACCAAAAGAATATCCTTCATCTCTTTTAAACCATGTAAGGTGAAATGATACGTTAAGACAACTGTGTAGAAAAGGGAACAGAGTAACTGACATTGGTTGCAAACCAAGTAGTTAAATGAACACATCACAGTACCAATCAGTTCAAGGCAGGAGGAGTAAGGACTTACAACAGCGGCTTGAACTAGTGTGCTCATGCCCTTCATCTTGCTGGTGTGGCAATCCTTGAAGATTTGCACAGCATTCGGTTCAGGTTCTTTTTGGTCCGCACGGGCTTTCCGCTCTATTTGGAACAAGTCAATATAGATACAATAATATGGCACAAAAAAAGAAGGAAGTAGCAGCTATTTACAAGAGCCTCGCAGTGTGCAATATAGCTACGAGATCCTGTTGTTTGTTGGAATTTCACTTTACAACGGTTGGTTTTGTTCTTCAAACAGTTAGCCTAGAAGAAGATACACTTGTAAGGCACATACATAAATACAAGTTCAATATGTGGTTTGTTCAAATACATATAGCCTACCTGATACTTTGGATCAGACCAGTGTTTAACGAGGGCTGTCCAATCTTCATCTATAATATATTCCACTGGAGATGTTTGGGCGATTTCATTGTTAGCCTTGCCTTCAAAGTGAGGTTTTCTAAGGTGGTACCAATAGTGTCGCAGAGCAAACTGAAAAACATGAGTGCATGCTTGTTTAGTTGCATCATCTTTCGGATCCAACTTGAACCTCATCTGTTGAAAAAAGAATGTGAGCCTTATTAGGAGGAAGCTAGAAAGTATGGGACAGAGCAAGACAATATTACTAATTGCGATGAATAACATTACTTACACCTAAATGGTCAAGGAAGGTGTTAAACTGGGTATTGTCTTTCTCATTCCTGTAATGGATCCACGTTGGGAGGATACGCGCATGACACCTAACGGCAACGGCTACCTCTGATACTAACTTGGCTGACTCTGTAACATCACGTGGCCTTTTTAAACCTGCCTCAAAATGGATCTCCATTCTTCCTCCTTTAGATTTTGTTATTCTGTCAAGCATTATCCCTGATGTATGTTTCCGCTTGCGCCGTGGTGCTAGTTCAACAACGAATATGGAAAGTGTTAGTGTACATCAAACTGTGAGAGTACATATAAAGGAGCATGCAACTGCAACTTGACTCGGTTAGGTACCATCTTGGTGTTGATGCTCATGAGGTTCATCTGATCTTGCCAAGTCCTGTTGTGTCAACGATGCTTCAGAAGTAGTGTTAGGTGTGAAGGCAGCTTGGGAACTGCCCAGTTCCGGAGCAAACGAACGAGTAACTGGTTGAGATGCTGGTATAGTTGAAGCGGATGCTGCGGCTGGTGGAGCAGGTGATACTGTGTTTGTAGATTTAGCCGGTGGACTTGGACCTTCTACTGCACTATAAGTACCAACGAGTAACAGCACTCCCTACTATATTATTTTCCTTGCTCTTTTTTGACTTTGCCATGTCAAGTTGTACCCACAACACAAAAGAATAAAATCACTCTTTAGAACTCATTGATGCATGATACAGACAAGCAATACTTTGATGTAAGACAACCATATGAGGATGGAATATGTAAGAAAAACAGGACGGCGTGACATATTCACAGCTATGATGTGCAAACTAAGCAAAAGGATTTTCAAGAAAATAGAAGTAATGCAAGCTAGACACCATGTGAAAGATGCAACCAATATTACTCTGCCAAGTTAAAAGTGTCTTGTCATAAGTGGCAATTTGAAAAATTAGAAGCAGTACAACGTAGAAATCAATGCAGTACTGATGCGGGATACACAACAGCAGTACTTTGATGTAAGAACATGGTATGATAGATAGATGCAGTGTATTCTAGACACAGAAAGCCATGTCATATGCACATGTATAACGTATAAACTCAGCAGGTGCAATTTAATCAAAATAGAAGAAATACAGGCTAGATAACATATGCAACATGAAACCAATTATCACACTGTCAACTTAGAGCAAGCACCTGCGATGGTGGAGTGCGAGAGATGAACTCATCATGTAGACTTGGGACTTCAACTTCATTAGCAGTAGCAGTGGCAAATCTAGAGAGTCTCTGTTTGCATCGGTGCAGAGTACCACCAACATCCCCTAAGTTACTCTTTTCCTTCCTATTTTCTAATATTGCCTTATGAAGTCAAAACCACAAGAAGATGAATAAAATTAGCTCTGCATAACTGGTTGATGCATGATACAGACGAACACTACTTTGATGTAAGGCAAGCACAGGAGGATGGAATATATACAAAAAAAGACAGCGTTTCATATTCACACGTACGATAGGAGGATGGAATATGTATGAAAAAATAGTAAGCGGAAGGCATTTCAACAAAATTAGAAGAAATGAAAGCTAGGCACCATATGAACATGCAACCAATATCACTCTATTAGGTAAAAAGTGTCTCGTCGTAAGTGCCATTTCAAGAAATTAGAAGCAGTACAAGCTAGAAAACAATGCAAGATGCAACCTACATCACAGTCCCAAGTTAAATGTGTCTTATGGGTAAGTGATCGTTGCAGGTATAAGTTGTATGCTACGCAGATGCAATTCAACATAATCAGAAGCAATACAAACTAGACATCATACGGAAAATGCAACCACGTATAACAGTTCCAAGTAAGAGCAAGCACCTGTGATGGTGGAGTAGGGGAGATGTGCTCATCGTGTACACGTATGTTCTAGAAACAGGAACACGTGTCATATTCACAGGCATTATGTGTAAAGTAAGTAGATGCAATTCAAGTTAGAAGCAATACAAGCTAGACATCATACGCAACATGCAACCACATATAATAGTGTCAAGTTAGAGCAAGCACCTGTGATGGTGGAGTAGGGGAGATGTGCTCATCATCTACACAGCTACGTTGACTGTCCAGCCTTGTGTTGTCTTGTGAATCTTGTTGGGAGGATGGCGGAGTAGAATCTGTAGAGACCCACTGTTTGAGTTGCTCCGAAGGACCACCATCATCCACTGCCGGACTAATTTCCTTCAGCTGTAATGATTTTGCATTGTGAAGTCAAACCGATAAGAAAAAGGAATAAAATTCGCTCTTCAGAACTCATTCATGCATGATACTGACGAACACTACTCGGATGAAAGGCAAACACATGATGCAAGGATGGAATATGTATGAAAAACGGGATGGTGTGACATATTCACACCTATGATGTGGTAACTAAGCAGAAGGCATTTCAACAAATTAGAAGCACTGCAAGCTAGACACCATATGAAAGATGCAACCAATATCACTCTGCCAAGTTCAAACTGTATGGCGTTTCAACAAATTAGAAGCATTATATGCTAGAAATCATATGCAAGACACAACCAATATCACAGTGGCGACTTAAAGGTGCCTTATCATAAGTGACTGATGCAGGATATGCAAGAATAGTAGTCTGATGTAGAAACAGGAACACATGTCATATTCACAGGCATTATGTGTAAAGTAAGCATATGCAATTCAACAAAGTTAGAAGCAATACAAGCTAGACATCATACGCAACATGGAACCACATATAATAGTGCCAAGTTAGAGCAAGCACCTGTGATGGTGGAGTAGGGGAGATGTGCTCATCATCTACACATCTACGTTGACTGTCTAGCCTTGCGTTGTCTTGCGAATCTTGTTGGGAGGATGGCGGAGTAGAATCCGTAGAGAACCTCCGTTTCAGTTGCTCGGATGGACCACCATCATCCAATGCATTGCCAATTTCCTTCAGCTTTATTGATTTTGCATTGTGAGGTCATACCGACAAGAAAAAGGAATATCATTCGCTCTTCAGAACTCATTCATGCATGATACTGACGAACACTACTCTGATGAAAGGCAAAGTCATGATACGAGGATGGAATATGTACAAAAAAAATGGACGGCTTGACATATTCACACCTATGATGTAGTAACTAATCAGAAGGCACTTCAACAAATTAGAAACACTGCAAGACACCATATGGAAGGTGCAATCAATATCACTCTGCCAAGTTAAAACTGTCTCGTCATAGGTGGCGTTCATCAAACTAGAAGGAATACATGCTAGAAATCATATTCAAGACGCAAACCAATATCACAATGCCAACTTAAAGGTGTCCCATCATAAGTGACTGATGCAGGATACACAAGAAGAGTAGTTTCATGTAAGAACATGGTGTGATAGACAGATATAGTATGTACCAAAAACAGGAAAGCGTGTCATATTCACATGTATCATGTGTAAGCTAAGCAGATGCAGTTTACACTAATCAGGAGCAATATGAGCTAGACACCATATGCAACATGCAACTAGATATCACACTGCCAAGTTAGAGCAAGCACCTTGGATGGTGGAGTAGGGGAGCGGAGACTTGGACCATGTAATGCACTATCAGTACAAGGAGAATCGGTACAGATGCTACGTTTACGTTGCTGCAGAGGACCACCATCATCGCCTTCCTTAATCTTTTCCTTCCTCTTTCTTGATTTTGCCTTGTCAAGTCAAACCCACAAGAAAAAGGAATAAAATTTGCTCTTCAGAACTTATTGATGCATGATACTGACGAACACTACTTTCATGTAAGATGTAAGGCAGCCGCATGATAGGAGGATGGAATGTGTATGAAAAACAGGACGACGTGACATATTGACATGTATGATGTATAAAGTGTAAACTAAGCACAAGGTGCTTGAACTTGTTAGAATCGATGCAAGCTAGAAACCATATGAAAGATGAAACCAATATCACTCTGCCAAATTAAAAGGGTGCCCTAACAAATGTATTTGACCAAATTAGAAGCAATACATGGCAACAGGCTAGAAATAATATGCAATATGCAACGAATAAAGGTGACTCATCGTAAGTAATTGATGCAAGATACAGAAGAGAGGTAGTTTCATGTAAGAACAAGGTTAACACATAGATGTAGTGTGTACCAAAAATAGGAAGGCATGTCATATTCACAGGTATAGTGTGTAAACTAAGCAGATGCAATTTACCCTAATTAGAAGCATTACAAGCTAGACACCGTATGCAATATGCAACCACATATCACACTGCGAAGTTGGAGCAAGCACCTGTGATGGTGGTGTAGGGGAAGTGTTGTCTTCACATACAGAGCAACGTTCAATATCTTCATTTAGGCTTGTCGTTTCTTGAGAATCATGTGGAGAGGATGAAATTGCATTCTTTATAAGAGTATTGCATCTCATATTAACCCACGCGCGTGACTGTCTCATCATAAGTGATAGACGCAGGATACACAAGAACAGTAGTTTGATGTAAGAACATGGTGTGATAGGCAGATGTAGTATGTACCAAAAACAGGAAGGCGTGTCATATTCACATGTATAATGTGTAAGCTAAGGAGATGCAATTTAACAAATTAGGAGCATTGATGAGGGATACACAAGAGAAGTAGTTTGATGTAAGAACATGGTTAATAGAAAGATGTAGTATGTACCAAAAGCAGGAAGGCATGTCATATTCACAGGTATAATGTGTTAACTAAGCAGATGCAATTTACCCTAATTAGAAGCATTACAAGGTAGACACCATATGCAACATGCAACCACATATCACACTGCCAAGTAAGAGCAAGCACCTGCGATGGTGGTGTAGGGGAATTGCGGTGATCAACTAGAGAGCTACGTTGACTATCTTCATTTAGCCTTGCTGTTTCTTGAGAATCATGTGGGGAGGATGACACTGCACTCTTTAAATGAGTAGGGCGTCTCACAGTAACCCACCCGAGTGACTGTCTCATCATAAGTGATTGACGAGGGATACAAAAGAGCATTAGCTTGATGTACGAACATGGTTAATAGACATATGTAGTATGTATCAAAAACAGGAAGGCGTGTCATTATCAAAGGTATAATGTGTAAAGTAAGCAGATGCAATTTAACCAAATTGGAAGCAATACAAGCTAGACACCATATGCAACATGCAACTACATTTGACAGCATGAAGTTAAAGCAAGCACCTGGGATGGTTGTGTGTGGCAATTGAGATCATCAACTGCAGAGCTACTTTTACTCTCTCCAACTGCTGACACTGCACCCATTAGAGCGTTGAAACGCTTACTGCTTATCTTCGAATTACACTGGAGCGACTTCTGTCTTTTCTTTTCTGCATTCATCAACACTGCGCCAGAGTCTGAAATACCCATGCATAAAAAAACAATAGTGCAAGTATGGGTGAAGTGTGTGCACAATTAGTAAAGTGTAAAGGTAGCAGATAGCAGGTCGATGAGAAATAAATGACGGGAGACATATGATAGCTCTACAACATGCATGGCACACTCAATTACTACAGGATTCTATGAAAATAACAGTCGACTAAAAGCAAATAGGTCAGTCCATTTTTTCTGCACCGTCTGATGTACAAAGAACGGGGAGATCGCCTTCATCTACCTCCGGCCAGTCAGTGTTGACCATCTTCCTCGAAACACCAGCGACCATCGGCCCAGTATTCCTCCCCTGCCTGCGCCCTCCCCTCGACCTCACCGCACCGCCGTGCTTGGCACCGCCCCCCGGCCATCCATTCAAGCCCCGCCGACCTCCAGATCGGGCGCAAGCAGCTCCTGCACCCCACACCCCTATGATAGACACTGATGCGCCGCTTCCCCGGGGAACAGGCGGACTAGGTGCTTCGCGTGCCTAAGCGGGTGCTGATTCTTTTAATTTCGGTTCGACTGACCCTGAATTGAAATCCAGGCAGGCTACTGACCTCTAGCAAAGGTGAAATAATAAAAGGGAGGAAACCTTGTGCATTTAGTATCATGAAGAAGATGCAGTAAGAAGCGCTCAACTAGTTTCTTTCGTGGGATGAATATGGTGTGAGCGGAGACGTAAGATTTGCACGAATAAGGGAAGAGGAGTACCTCTTTCTGCTGGCAGTGCTGTGTCCTCCTTCTGTTTTTCCGACAATCTTGTTGTTCGCCGGAAACCAGAAGTTTTGGAGGACGGTGCAGCCTTGGACGAACCCATGGCCAAGTTGTTGAGTGTGGTGTGGTGGCCGTCTGTCGGCGGCGGGGAAGCAGATCCGAGGCGGCGAACGACGGCGTAGCAGGAACAACTCCGATGCGGTGGATGGTTGCGACAGTGGAGCCGCGGCAGTGAGGCGCAGGATGGCGTGGTCGGCGTGGTTCTGGTACGGCGCACATCAGCGTCGGCGTCGTGGAGGCAGCTCTGCCTCGGCTTCAGCTGCTAAGTCCTTGAGCGTGTTGCGGTTGCGGTTGCGTTGGACGACGACGTCGGGGTACCGACTCCGGCGTGATGGAGGAGGGTGGCGGTGGATTGGCCGCTATGGGGTGCAGCACGGAGGATGTTGGGGTTTCGCGGCTGGTGGAGAGGGCGTTTTCGCGCCCAGGGAGTATGAATGGGGAAACGGAGGGAGGCGGGGAACTAAGAGGGAACAATGTTTCGGTTTGAGACGCGCTTGTTTGAAATTTGGGGAAAGTTACAAACTTTGCCCCCATCTAAAATTTTGGACATATTGCGGGTTGGGGGTAGGACAGTCATGTCAGGTGTCCCAAATGTGGGTGGGATATATTTCGGCCGAGCGCATGGGTGTTTAGGCGCCCATGGCATATGAATGCTTCTCGGAGGTGGTTGAGACTCGCGTCTTGGTGAAGTTATAAACCTACCCCGGTTTAGATCTTTGGACATCGGGCCGATAGGCTACACAGGCCAGAGTCAGGACAGTAATTTCCTACCACCAAAACATTAGTCTCGCGCGGTTTCAGGTGACCAGAGGCCTATTTGGCGCTTCGTTCAATATTTGGGAGCAGAAGCATTAACGTTTTTGGTTCTCTTGAATTGAACTTTCAGGATTTGTCAAACTTCACAAATCTTTACACTTGAAAATCCTAAAGCTATGATTATTTTGGAATGGAGGGGGTACATTTTAATATACATTGTACATGAGTATATATTAAAAAATATGCAACTTACCTCAGTTCATGCATGGTTCCAGGTATAATCTCCTTGGTTGGAAAAAAAAGTTAGATATGCGTATGAATATATATACCATGTTCAAACTCACAACAAAGATTGATGCCCCCTTTTGCATCTGATTTACAAATGCCGTTATCTCGGGTTCAAATAGATGAATGCACTTCCTATGAATTCGAATCTTCGAAACCCCCTTTATGTTGAATTCGACATGTATTTTATTTCGTAGCTAGCAATTTGGAATGTATCCATGCAAGTGACAAATGTATAAAGTGCTTCACACTAACAACATGGAGTGCACTAATTAATGTTTATATATGAATTGCAAAAGCATCCATTGCATGTATTTCAAACCGCTCTCACTCTATGGATCGATAATATGGAATAAACACATGCACATGCTAGAATTCAATAGAGTATGGGTGTTTGATAGACCGATTTTCGTCCATACGCAATTTTGCAAAATTCATGATCTCATCCAAAAATAATAATGCCATTTATATTTTAATTTAATGTGTAGAACCACCTTTTACACGTAGATATCTCTCTATCTAACGCATAAGTGCACGCACTTTATATGCATCAGCATTTCTCTTTCACACATGCTCACAATCTCTCTCAGGGTGTCGGGGTGTCTCGCGCACATGCTCTCTCTGTTTCTCTATCTCTCTTTCTGACTACTATGTACCACTCTTTTCACCAATCTCAGTTGGAAAACACTATTTATCTCACATGCATATATACACATGCACGGTCTCTACTAGCCCTCTATACACACATATATGTGCCTACGTGTCTCCCGCACGCACATTATCTTTAGGCCTCTCTCGCACACATTGCCCCCCCGACACACCTCTCTAATAGTAGTTGGCAGATATGATTTCATCATATCATTCGGTAGGATATCCCTGGATGTTAGGCTGGATGGTAATACGAGGCAAAGTTTTACCCTAGTTCGGATCAGACCCTTGCAGTTGAAGAAAGAGCCTACTCATGATACTGTATATTAGTGTTAGGAGTGTGTACAAAGTACACATGAATACCAGGCATTGTGCGTGTGTGTATACTATCGACGAACTAGCCCCCAAGCTCGTATAACATACTAAGGGCCTAGGGTTACAAATCATATATAGTCGGCTTATCACCAGTGGGGATAGAGTCCTCCGCGACTCTGGTAGCTTCGTGTTGTACGCCGAGTCCTCCACATGGGTCTCCGTATAACACGTCTCGGTCCAACCTATATGTGGTGCAGGATGGAACCGACCCATGAGTCTTCATGTTGACCCACCACAACTAGAAATGATGCGCCCACCACACCACACACGCAATCGGCCACTAAGAAAATAAGGCATATACAATAGTACAACGGTATCTAGCTCACGATACGTCTCCATATTTTGTTGATGACACTGACGGACTTTGCATTTGATGCGTGCTCCGTATTTTGTTGACGACACTTACGGTCATTGTATTTGAAGTGAAAGCACGATATGGTCACTGGACTTCAGAATAAGCTCATCACGGTCACCACATACATTTTTCCGTGCTAACCAAAATGTGGTTGGATGGTTAGAAGACAGTGGTTTCTCGAGCCCACCAAGGTTAAAGTCCCGGTGCTCACATTTATCTTGTGTTAATTTTAGTATTTTCCGGTGATGTACGTTCAGCGCGAAGAGACGTTCCACTCGACTACGAGGCACCTATAGTGACTTCGTAAAATATCAAGATCATATATGCTAGCCCACTCTCTCGAAGGTGCAGCGGCGGACCGGTGGTGGGGAGTGGTTTCGGGGAGGGCGGGTGGTTCGGCCGGTGGTGGCTGGCGGCTCGGGGGGGGGGGTGGAGTTTGATGATAAACTGGAGGCCCTTGATTTCGTATCCAACGGCTGGAAAATCTAATGACCAGAGATGAAAAAGTCAGTCGACTGACGTGTAGCCTCACCCCGCACGTACACATGCACGCACACAAGACACGCCCGCATGTAGGCGTGCAACACTGACACGTACACATAACGTACACACGCACGCATGCTGGTGTGCAACACTGACACATACACATGCACTCACGAACACACGCATGTACGCACCCATGCATGCAACACTGAAACCACCCTTGCACGTACGCACCCATGCATGCAACACCGAAATGCTCCCTTGCACGCACGCAACACTCGCACGCCTGCATGCACACAACACACGACGCAAGACACACGCTTAACTACATGAAAAATATGACGTCACACTCAATGAACAATCATCGGTTTATGAAATGCCCGCTTCTGACCGCCCTGGCCCACCAAAGGTTCCTCTGCTATGCGCTGCATGTGTTGGGTCACTGACATGCAGGCCATGCACCCAAAGAGCCCACACGTCAGTGGAAGAATGGCACGGTGTCCTAGGTCAGAGTCAAGGGCGCCACTCGCGGCACGCCTGGCTGAACACGCCTCCGTGCCGCATTCAAACGCCTCCATGAAACCCGCCCGTGTGGAAGCCGAGAAACCCACTCCAGACACACGTCCGTTCATGACCGGGCTGGCGTTAAACGCAATGCCGGCCGAGCTCCTCCCGTCCGCCGTCTATTTAATCTCCTATTTAAATGAGGCCAAACGCCGGCCAAGAATCGCACACCTCCGCCGCTCCCCTATCTCCTCCACCATTTTGTCCACTCTTACAATGGCTTACGAAGAGTAGTTATTCCGCATCCAAGCCGGCTGGGTAGCACGCCGGATACGAGCTATGCAGCTCGCTGATCCACCTCCCTCACCTTGCCCGACGGAGCCAGTTGCCGCCCCAAGCCAGCGCGCGGTTCAGCAACTCGCCGCTCTAGGCCAGCTCGACGAGGAGCGGCGCACAGGCATCGTTGCTGCCGTCCACGCCGCCGCCTCGTACCGCGTCTCCCGTTTCTGTGGCCGAGACTCCCATGCCAGTGGCCGCACCATGCAAGCAGCGACAGAAGCCGGGTGCATGGAGAGCGACGAGTCGGTGGCTAGCGCCTCCGCGTCCGCCGCCATCATTGAGGAGAAGTAGAGCATGGGAGGCCACCGCCGCTTGGGTCCCATGAAGGCCACCGCGGAGGCGACACCGGCGTACACAACAGGTGTCTTGCCGGATCCTTTTGTTGCGAGGACCTTCGTCGACCCCGCATGGGCTCCACGAAAGAGGTCAATATTAGGATGAACTCGAGCCGGTGCCGGCCATGGCGAAGTAGTGGCCGGTGATGAACTCGAACCGGTGCCGGCCACCATCATCTTCAGCACCAGCCAATGATATCAGTTGGGCAGTGGGGAAGCGAGCCGTCCTTTGCGCTAAAGCATATACCTCCGGGGCTCCCGGCAGTCCAGTGATCGTGCTGCCGGACACGAGGAACATAAATCGATCGGCGGGCGACCATTTAGGCCATGTATTATATACCTGTGCTGTCCAGAACTAGCACCGCGTAGTTCATTTGAATGTAATGAAATCCGTCATGTTTGTGTGAAAATCCGGTATTTTATATGATTTCCGTCGTTGTTCATATGAAATACTCCGATGGTTGCGTGAATGAGTATCAGTTTGTCTACGTGTTTGCGTGAATTTCGTCCGGTTGGTTGAGTTGCTGTCATAATGTGTGCGGCTACGGTTGGATGGCGTAATTTGTGGGTCGCCAGTCAGTTTGCGGGCGGCTCGGGCGGCGTTGTGGGACAAAAAAACACAGCTCGTGCAAGCTCGTCTCCAACGTGCGCGCTGGAGGATGCATGACAGCATGAGCACCCGAGCCGTTCCTCGTTCATCGGTGGCAAAGGCACCGGTGGACAAAAGGGTCGCCAATATTTAGCTACCCCGGGAAAGATCCAAACAGCCCCTCCCAACAGATTCAAATCCCTCGTTCGCCGTGGAATTTTGCCATGTGTTGTTTTCATGGACTAGCAAGATGCCCGTGCATTGCACGGAACATCAAGATGCATTTTTTTACAAACTCCCGCATGCATGCAAGGGATAATTAATGTCCTCCTTTGCTAGTACCATGAGGCAAACACCATTAATATTGCATCGATTAGTGTTAGTGGCCTTGTATATCTGCAAATTGTAATTTTGATAGTGGCCCCTTGTATATAGAAATGGAGGGAGAAATATGAGAGATAAGGTGAGGAGGAGTGGGGCGTGGTGTCGTGGTGGTGACTGGTGGTCGGACTGGGCGGAGGCATGGGGATGGATGGCGTATTATGTCTAGGTTTGTATCTCTCTCTCACACACACACACATACGTAGGGGGGGGACGTGCACGAAGAGAAGAGGTGCACGCACGGCGCACGTACTCCCGTCTCTTTCCCAACCACACCCACGCGGGTACACGGTGGAGCTCATTTCTGTATGAAAAAGGCATCCCACGTGGTAATTTGGCATGTGTACTGGTTGTCCACTTGGTGGAGGGAGGATCGTCTACCACGGGTGAACAAACAAATTGTGACTTGACGCGTTATGTTAAATTAAAAAAAGAGGCAAACCATGTGGGGCCTACCTTAGAGGCAAGGCTCTATACACTGGAGTACTTTTGATGTGTCCCGTCAACTCGTAGAACGAGGAGAACCTTGCTTAGTACGCCGTCTCCCCCGCCCACAGGCGCGGTGGCTCGCAAGATGAGGTGAAGCTGGAGTACTACTGTACGCCTTTACGCCCGCTCCCTCACCCACGCGCGCGGTGGCTCGCAGCACGAGGAGAAAATTTTATTACTCCCTCTGTTTACTCCTCGTCCCTACTACATACTTTGGTTATTACTCCCTCTATTTACTTATAAAAGGCCACTATAAAAAAATACATTTTGCATCTATACAAGGCCACAAATAGTAATCGAGACAAAAGTTACTACTCCCTCCTTTCTAGTTTATGGCTCAATTTCAAAATCTCTCCAACCAAGGTAGACGGTGAGTGGTCAAATTAATTTCGTAGTTTGCACAGTACGCTTGTTTTTCTCAAGAAGTTATGTTTACCAAGGCATTAATTAGAACGAATGCATGAATGACCACTAAATTTCCATGAACTTTTACATGCATTGGTTAGTTTCCTCTTGACACTGCTTGCGTCGGGTGATCTAACGCACCTCGAAATCCAACATGTAATGGTACTACTACTAGTATAGTACTAGAATTGGGACTTATCAAACGGAAAAACGAATGTTTTTTAGATGAGCCCTATAAACCCTAGTGGGTACGTACTCCGTAAAAACAGATTTTTCCAAAACTAAGTCGCTCCCTTTCATGAATTCTGTAGTATACTCCTCCGTCGATGCTCCCTTTCAGGAATTCTGTACTTCCTGTCGCCGACATGTGGGACATATAGCAACTGGGTCGACGTGTCAAGCACGAAATAACAGTGCAGAACAGCAGGGGGGACGCACCCCACTCATACCAGCCCAGTGTTAGTAATGAGCAATGAGATGTCAAATCACAATGCCGCACCTTCCTAGACGGACAAAGCAACCATTATTTCACACTTCGGTTCGACATCATCTCAAACTACGTACTAGTATTGCTTCTGCCTCAAGAGGGACACACGCATCGCCTTGGTACATCATGACACGTGGGACCGCATGATAGGCCATGCTCCCCCGCTGATCGCTGGGTAAAATCACCTCATTTTTACTATACTTCCTCCGGATCGGTTCACTACATGGCATGCACGTCGTTCTAGGTTGAGAATTTAACTGGCTATATATATATAGGAGTATATGTGATGAACAGTATGCTAGCCTTTTAAAAAATGTATACTTTTGTACAGTAGTACTCCACTATCGATGGATTACGCCATGGAGCAAAAATTGAAATTTTAAAAAAAGGTGGTACATATAGAGAGCGCTCGTCGCCAAATTATGCATATAGTACTATTAAAAAGGCTAGTACGTGCTTAATTGGGGTGCTAAATTCTATTAAAGAAATACTAGTACTAGTATGTACATACTGAAGAGTTAAAGTAACGAGAAGAAACATAACATAGTTCTGCTGGGGGCTCAGCACAACACACCCCTCAAATTAAAATAAGCACACCTGAAATTAAACTATGCAACTAATCCAGTAGACACTGCATTAGAAGTTTAGAACCGCCATGAGCAATGACACTGCCACCTTACTCGGAGTCCTCGTCCACGTCCTCGACTTCGTCCTTGTCCCTCTTCCTCTTGGCCGATACTTCTTTGCTTGAACCGCCAACTTGGTTGTTGCTCTTCATCCAACCCTGGTAGATATTGAAACAAAGGTAGCCATCCATTGCAGCGTACTGGATGTGGTCTATGTCTAGTACATTCCGCTGCCATGCATGACGATGAAACGTGTAATGAGGTTTCTCCAGTTTGCGGTACGAAGGATGAACCATGGCTCCTGCCAGGGTCAGCATTGAGGGCTGACGAGAGGGCACCAGCCAATTCTTCTGGAGGTCGAAGGGTTGCCTACAATGAGGCCTATCCGACGCAGGATTTCTTTGTCATTCTTAAAGTCTACAGTAACGGATTTGACTGTTTCATCCTCGAGGATGTTCTTAAAATCCTGGCACTCAACGTCGGCATGGCATATGTGGTAGACCAAGCAAACGTTATGTACGCAAACCTGGATCACGGCGGGCTTCTTCCTCTCTTCGTCCTTTAGATCCTTCTCTCGTCCCAAGACTGTGGTGTACTCAACATCTAGCCCAGCTACCCACTCATCATGTGAGTTTTCGAACATGCGTCTGAAGCGAGAAAGGCATCCTTTCACCGTCGCGGAAGTACGGGTGTAGATGACGTCGAACTCATCACCGGTGATGGTTCTAACCTTGTACTCACCGCCGATCGGGGAGATTTGGGACGCCATGGATTTGGGAGGAGGGTTAGGATTAGTGGAATTGTCGTAATGTGAATGGACGGGACGACTAGGAGCGAACCGTCGTAGTATTAAAGGACGTGCGGGAAAGAGTAGGAGCGAACTGCCAGCGTGCGATCGACAGGGTAGTGGCTTTCCATTCTCCCATGATACGGGCTTCCAAGAGCCCTTGGATCTGAGATCGAACGGTTGCATGGCGTGATTCTAGACCTATGGGTGAATATCCTATCCTGGAGGGTTATTCTTAAAATTTTCAACAACTTAGCATGCAACCGTTTCATCTCAGATCCAAGGGCTGCCAGCAGCCCGTATCATGGTCGCGCCTACCACGACCGTCGCGTCGCTCGTGTGGTCGCGCCCTTGGAGAACACGGTGCGTTAGGCCATCTGATGTTGGCATGTCATACATAGTCATCACTTAGTCACTCATACTACAGCAAGGATGGCTATAAGGTTGGCTATAAGTGTTTTTTTACTCCTCTCTATCTCTTTCTTCATACTCCCTCCGTCCCATAATATAAGAACGTTTTTTACACTAGCTAGTGTAGTGTCAAAAACGTTCTTATATAATGGGACACAGGGAGTACTAGTATTTATTGCATTTGCCAAGGAGTGACCTCTTCCAATGAAGTGGTGTTGCTAAGTTTGCTTCATTTAATTAGATATAGACTCAAAATTGTCTTTTCACCTAGGTACACGCGCTTAGCACCGTTTCTTCCTTGGGTCACCAAATTAGTCTCTCTCTTCTTGATTAACTTGCCACATCAGACTTTATGCCTATGTGGCAAGCTTAAGCACCTGTAGGAGCAAATAAGTACAATAGTGAGCTTTACATGGCATTTTTGCATATGTGGAGGAAAAAGTGGAGAAGTGGGCTCTCATGCAAGAGACAGCCTCTACTACTACATGGTGGAGCATTGGGAGAGGCACCTGTATGGAGGTGGTCAGGAATCGGGAGACTCACGACGGTTGTAGGACCGCAGTTAAAATGATAATGGCAAGTCAAATCACGGGGCCCCACCTGTCCAACAGTAACTCGCTGTCAAATCACACAGCCCTACGTTTGCAGCAGCCTACTCCCTCGTCTTCTCGCATCTCTGTCGAACCGACTAGCCGGAACTGCCCCGCCTACCGCGCAGGAAAAGCCCCTCCCTCGACTTTTAAATACAACTACTCCCTCCGTCGGATGCGTTTGGTTGAAGGTATCGTATGAATGGATTGGGACCATTCAATTTTTTGGGATTGAACCATTCAATTCATGTGTTTGGCTGAATATAAGAGATGAGCTAATTATTTAAGACAGGACCACGAGTCATGCTCACATAGTCATGCATGCAAAGGGTGTCCATTTGATTCGACCGATTTGGTTGGGTGGAATGGTTCGGCATCTTCAAGGCATATTCTCTTTTTTTGACTCGAACCATTCATGTGCTTTATAACCAAACATGTCTATTTTATGAACGATCCCAACCCATTCATGACCACCCTTGCAACCAAACGCACGTCTTACGAAAACCAAATAATCCCACAATACTAAGGCGTGGTGCATTAACTTCTACCTCGTTTCTTGTTTCTTCACATATCAACCAATAAGAATCCAGTGATATACTTTTTGTGACATAGTAACTCATATTTAGTTAGTCAAATGGATGACCTAGAACTACATGCAGGCCCTATAAACCGAGACGCCTACAAATAAAAAACCGAGACGGAGAGGGTAGTTCAGCACGTATCTTTTTAGATCAATATAGTCGGGATTCACCAAGGAGCAAAACCAAGTGGTAGGCTGCTCCTGTCGTGTTGGCGTAGCAACTCAAGCAGGGTCAGTCCACACACGAAATGGCGACACACTTAACAGGACCCCTTTGGCAGACATGTGACTCATCCACCATCTTGTTCCACATGCGATGCACCAAATTATAGTTCGGAGCAGCGGTTGGAATTGGAGGCACCCCGGTCGTAGCGCCGCAGTAGTAGAAAATGAGCGATGAGGGGTCAAATCACAAAGCCCCACCTTTCTCGCATTAAGCTGGACGGACGAAGCAACCATCATTTCACTCTAGCGCGCAAGAGCATAAAGAAAAGAGAAAACAATGATGCGTGCGGCAGCTACCTAGGGCACCCTAAGGTAGGGGTCTCCACTACAGATCCTTTTTTTGAAAGCACCTCCACTACAAATCGGCTTTTCCCTCGTCCTCTTGAAGAAAACTAATGATGAGTGCGGCGGTAGGGTTTGTAGGAGTACTACGACGTGTGGGGCCACGTCGTAGTAAACGGGTTCGAGTGATCGAGTCGACGCCTTAAATATGTGTGGGCCGCTTGGTTTTACGGGAACGAGGCAGCATTTTGGGTTCGGGGACCAGTGGAGATATAGCACGTACAAAAAATTGTGGACGTAGGTTTGACCGAAAGGCAATGATGCATGGGCCCTGCATTTTGATATACCCGGGGCCGCGTGAAATTTGCTACTCTACTCAAAACTAGTAAGGTACACATGTATTGAACACATGAGATTTTGAAACCAAATTATGAATAAATACACATTATGGCATGTAAAGCTTTGAGTCATATATGCATGATGTAGATGTTCGTTTAGTTCTTCTAGTTCATCTCATTCAAAATCAATTAGTTTTATAAAAATGTTAAGATTCATGGGGTTGTGCATTGTAAATCATAAAGTAAAAAACAAATAATGGCAATTCATTTAGAAAAAAATAATCAATTATGATACAGAAGATTCTAGAACAAAGGAGAAGTGCTTGTGTTTTGAGGTTTGTGCATTAGGCTTAAGTTCAACCATGGAGTCTTCTAAATTGTACATGTGGCAGATCTGGTGGAATGTTGATGATATCCAACGGCCAGTAGTGCTCGGATTTGCCCATCTCTGCACTTTTGGGTTAGCTTCATCCAGCGACCATCTTTCAAAGTTATTGGCACACTATATAGTTCTTTTGCCATAGTCACATGTTTTGGAAAAAAGCTACTAGTGGGTTGTACTATCTATTTAGGAATAGAAAATGCATACGTGGAAGTTGTAGGGAAAGAGATGACATGGAGCATCTCAATTCCTATGAGTAGGGATTGGAAAAGAGATGTCATTTGGTTCACATCATAGGAACTTTTCTGTTGAATCTAGAGATGACATGTATCTCAATTCCTATGAGGACGGATTAGTAAAGAGATGTAATTTGGTTCATATCATAGGAACTTTTCTATTGAATATATGCTAATGTTTATTTTCCTTTGAAATTAAGGGAGTATAGGAATCCATTCATATGAACCAAGTGGCTCTAAAGCTATAGAAATGATATCATGTTTATTTCCTTTGAAATGTAGAGTATATGAATCTAGTCCTATGAACCAATTGGCTCTAAAGGAAAAAATCCTATAAAAATCATATCATATAGAGTTCCTATGATATTCCTCGACACTAAAGGATGGTTGAAATTGCTGCGGGTGATACGATGGTATTTCTTTGTAGACTCCTCACCCATCTTATAGTTACCTATCGAAGATGAATGAAATGATATATACAGGGTATTCTACATGTGCAATTTGGTACACGAAAACTCAGTGAAAGTTTGCGAGGTTCTAATTTTCAATAAAGCTATATGCACTGCATTTCGGAATTGAGGGAGCATACGATAGTTGCTAACACTCACGTGGAAGATTTGTGTGTAGGAGGAGTGACTGTTTTGTTAAATGACATGGCAAAACTGACACTGTCGGATGCCGATCTAACGGTTCTTACGGCGTTCGTCAGGAAAAGGCTTGTGGCGAACGTTTGTTGGATAATGATTTAAGGACACATGCATTGCATTGATACGTGCCCCCCCTCTCTCTCACGCACATGCACCCTCACGAGTCACGACTCTCCTGAGTCCTCTCGCAGACTCGCACGTTGCACCCATCCTCTATCTGCAGGTAGACGTCACGCACATATGTGCTCTTCACACCCTACCCTCAGAACTTCTAAAAAACAAAAGATGGCGCGCACATTTTATTTTAGCTCACACGTCACACACTTATACTACTATTAGTCTTGCGGCGAATGTTCTTTGGGCATAGTGTATATTGTACTCTCACGAAGAGAAGCGGTGCACGCACGCACTAGTTCTCTCACACCCACTTGCGAGTACACGTAGGAGCGCATTTTTTTGAAGCTAGTACAACAAAATCACTCCACTATATATAAAAGAAGGAGCCTTAGCGCTTGCTTTACTAGGGTTCCTCTCGTTCACTCTCTCATGCTCTCCAGATCTAAGCAAGACATAGGTGGCCACACTCTCTCTCTCAGCTCACGACTGGTCACAAATCTGGTCGGACAACCTCGACCGGGGCAGGGGGTGTAGGTGCATCGTTCATGCTGTCGTCGGCAGCGAGGGAGGAGATCAACGGCTGCCCGTGCGTCCCGATTGGCAGCCGCGCCGTTCTCTCCGAGAGAGCACCGGCTCGGGAGGGCCTCTGACCCCTTCTTCCTCCCTGCGGTATTGTGGCCAAGATGCGGACTCCCGACGCCATCTTTGCCACATACCGACGACCCTCGGGTATATATTCCTTCGAAACCTACCTTGCTCTACTGCCCCAGCTCTTCCCCCTTTGTGTGGATCCTTTTCTACTTCCGTCCGCTGTTACAAAGCCACCTAGACTTCTACTATTATTAGAAGTAAAGCTAGTTCATACAGTGAACTCAAAGCGTTGGTTCAAACAGGGAAGAAAGTGGGAAAGCTGTAGCATGAATCTAGGACTTGGTTCTAAGAGGAAACGGGGGAAAGTTGTAATATGTGTCACTGTTTAAATAAACATATTTCGTATTTGCACAAACAGGGATGTCTGTCTCCATATCGTTTCGGATGTCTGTCTCCGTATAGTTTCTATCCGCGCAATCAAAAGCACACACCTCAGTTTTAGTACAACTGCGCAAAATGAGATGGCTATCCCTCGTTGCCGTCGTCTAACCTCCCGTCTTCAAGGTATCCCTACACTGGTAGTAACTAAGGTAGAATGACCAACGCAATCTAAAAGAAGCTGATTCGTACGTTTTACGTCATGATTGCAGTGCAGGGACGAGCGAAAACAACTGCATCCTAGTCCAGAATGCACTTTCTACCAGTTCATCCATGGACCAAGGACTAGCTGGCACGGCTGCACGGTGGTTTTTTTGGATAGGTGCGCGGACAAGAGGCATTGTGGTCTGCTTATTTCTGCAAATAGCGGTGCTTAAATTTAGTGGAATCCACAAGCATTTCAGCTGGTCAGTACACTGCATGGTTCAGTTCAGCATTCCAGCTGAGACCACAATTATAATTGGTTATTCTGGAATGAGAGAACCTAACCCTGGATGGTGGCAACAAGAAAAAACCAGAGTGAACTCCAGGAAATTTAAGCCTGCCGGGAGGCCCTTTGCTCAGAGAAGCCTTGCTTGTTTTTTCCTGATTTGTAAACCTTCTCACAACTTTATCTTTTGCTATGAACTAGTATATGTTTGTTATGTTCTATGAATCATTGAGATGTATAAAATTGCTTAACTTATGCTTTTCAAGATTTTTATGAAGATGAGTTTAATTGTGAGTGTTCCACATGAGCGTTGGACTAGCGTGTGAACGTTTGGAATTTATTACATTGTGGCCTCAATTAACTGCATGAACCACTGTAACAAGATACATAGAAGTTGCTTATATGTCAGACAGCAGATTGTTGATTGTTAGTTGGTCGATAGCCTAGTGTTGAAGGGAGTTGAGCCAATGTGCCGTGTTTTGCACAACTACTTACAAGTGGGGTAGCACCAACAGTGTTTACAAGTACTTATGCATACGTTGGCGCACGGTTCTCGAACGAGTGCTCTATTTCATCAAAACACACACTGCTCGTATGATAAACCGTGACAACTTATGTCTTACCATGCCATATTCATGAAAAAACTAGTGAGGACGCATATGTTTCGGCAACAATTACGATGGTTCTCACATGATTCACGGACACACAAAAGTAGCAGCAGTTCCCATAGACGGATTCAAACAGAGCACTAGCCCCAGAGGGGTCGATAACAGGCAAGGTTCGGATAATTAGACACAATCAAAACTACTATTAAACACTAGCTGGGGAAACTATTTCATGCCTCGATCTAATTTGGGCTGGACACAAGATGGACCTTGCCATGAACATCATCGAGGACGTCCCGCAGCAGCTCAATCCTGTGAACCTTCATGAAGACAACCTTGTGGCCTTGCCACTTATAAACTTGTTTGTGGAGGCATGCCACGTCATCTTCCTGCGTAAGCTTGACAAGAACAGTATGCCTCACAAATGAAGGAGTAGCTTTGAACTTCTTGTGCTTCAGTACACCCTGGACAACATGCCTCACAACAGTGAGGCTGGAATACAACTCTTCATTGGTATAACCGCAAATGGCTTCCAGGATCCAACAGCCTAAGAACTCTGTTTTCCCAGTGTGTATATTCAGGTCGTCCGCCTCATAGCGAGTGACATGCACAACCACACAATCCTTGTCTACATCAGGGCTCTAATTGAAACAGAAACAAATTCTGAATTACTTTTCAGTATAAGAACCACAAGTTATTTAAACCACTATGTATAGCATGGCATCGAAGCTAATAAAATTTTGCATTATTAATCACCACATACTTCCTTTTCTAAAAAAATCACCACATACTTAGATGGAAAAACACAATCGAGATCGGTAAAGAAGGAAATCACCTTGGGCAGCTCAGCAGGGGGGGGGACACATCCTCGGAGGGGGAAAACTGCTCCTGCAGTGCCACGGGGGCTGTAACCTCAAACGGAGCGTTGACCATCTCAGTAGTGGCCGTGACCGTATCTGGGGTCAGCTCGGTGGTTGCCTCCATCTTCTTGGAGCTCTCTGTCTCGTGGGGATCAGCCTCCCGCGTCTGCTCCAATATGGGCAGATCTTTGCCTGGTTCTCCTTGGTCCATCATGAAACTAACGAATACTAGGAGACCACTGAAAGGAAAACACAATCGCAATGACAATGAAACAAAAAAGAGAGTGAGGATCGATTACTGCTTTGCAAAAGTTCTTTTTTTTCTCTGAACAAAAATATACCAACATCACGGATCTACTTACCTTCCCTTTGTTGGGAGAGAAGAAAAGTGGCAGATGCGAGTGTTTCCTTTCTTGAAGACGGCGAGGGAGAAGGGGATTCAGCGAGGAGTGAAATGATGGTTGCTTCGTCCGTCAAACTTAGACTGTGGGGAGGTGGGGTTTTGTGATACGACGGCTTGTTACTGCCGCGCTACGACCGAGGTGACTCTCCGCCTGCATAGTGCCTGCTAATTTGGTGGATGGCATTTGGGCCCGCGCGCTGCATGGCCCGCATGTCGGTGAACAAAAGTATAACGGCATTCAGTAGAGGGAGACATTTCAATGACCTAGGAGGAGCCAGAAGCGGTAGAGTGTCTCCACTATACTAGTAGTAATTGTTTTTCTGGGTAGCTGTAGAGTGTCTCCATTGTACTAGTAGTAATTGTTTCTCTGGGCCCAAGACAAAACAGCCAATCCACACTAGTAAATAGTAAAATAAATTCAAAAGGCACTACCCACACCCAGCACACCGCCCCCCCCCTCCCCCACAAAAAAACCTGGGTGCTCTTCTTCCTCCTCGCTCCCACCCACCTCACGTCAGCTGATTCCTACAGAAAACCCCAGCTCCCCTTCTTCCTCACTCCTACAGAAACCCCCCAGCTCCCCTTCTTCTTTGCTCGCACTACAACTAGGCTCGGCATTCGTTACTCTGCTCAAATCCGTGAGCGCGACGCGACGCCCTCGAGGAAAATGGAGTCGACTGACCCTAGCGCCAAGAAGATGAGGCTCCTGCCAGCAGCGACGCCTATTGTAGATCCCGCACCCAGCAGCGCAGGGAGAAGCGGCGACCCCGCCCCCATCGGATCCCAGGAACCCGTAGAATCTCGGATGGACCGCATCAGCGATCTCCCGGACGCCGTCCTTGGGAGATCATCTCGCTTCTCCCCACAAAGGATTGCTGCCGCACCCAAGTCCTCTCAATTTGGTGGCGCCCTCTATGGCGCGCCGTGCCCCTTAATCTCGACTTTCGTCAGCTATCTCTCTTCAATGATTTTGAAATCCCTAGAGCCATCATCTCCTCCCACCAGGGCTCCATTCAAAGCCTCTGCATCCCGTCATGCTACCTGAGCAAGCATACCATGCCCTGCACGGTGGACGCCTGGCTGAAATCCCCTGAATTCACAGAACTACAGCTGCTTGAGTTCTACTATTCCCTGGAAATCACATACCACATACAGAACGCCATGAACTTGTGCCCTCAGCACCGATGTCCATCTCGTGGTTTTCCTCCTCTCTCCACACCGCCACCTTTGCGCTATGCTACCTTCCAGACAATCTAGTACTAAACCTTCGACTCCCATTTCTCAAGAAACTTTCACTTATGCGGGTTCATATGTCGGAGGCCTCATTGCACATCATCATCCACTCCAGTTGCCCTGCGTTGGAGTGCTTGGTGCTTGTTTTCACAGTTAGAATCGGTTGTCTCCAAATAAAGTCGCCTAACCTTGTAAGAATTGGAATTTCTTTTGACGGAAGGCAGCTCATCATCCAAGATGCCCCTTCACTTCAAAGGTTGATCCTTGATTCTAGTTATTCACCATTGCAAATAACCGTCCTCTCTGCGCCTAAACTGGAGACCTTGGGTGTAATACATGATCTCTGTGCTCATTTCAATATGGTGTTTGGCTCCACAGTTCTTCAGGTACTTTATATTATCATCTACACTTGTAACCGTATGTTGCATTTTAAATTTCTGCGCATAATTTATATATCATCTTGGAGTACACATTTTGTACTAATATTATGTTCTATGCTCAATGAAGAGTTTCTCCATGGATGGCCTATCAATGGTGCTGGATTCTGTCAAGATCTTATATATCCAAATGAATAGTTTTGATCTGAACAAGATTATTGGCTTGCTGCAATGCTTTCCATGTCTGGAGAAGTTGTATATAAAGGTGATAATTTCACGCACATTGGAAGCCCGCATATAGTGTACTAGAATTAACCGTTCAACTGTTGCTCTTTCGACACTCTTCTTTTAGACCTTAATTGTTTTCAATTTTCATGTCTATTTAGGCAACAGGACGGGGTAAGAAAGTTATAACCGATCGGTGGATTCGTAAGCATCGGGATTTTCTCACTTCTCATGAGATTCGATTGAAGACAATAACACTAGAACGATATGTAGCCAACCGTGCAAACACAAGATGTGTCACATTCTTCCTGCTGAATGCGAGGTTCCTATTGTCCATCAGGCTTAAGTTTATCAGCAACATGGTTTTGACGGATGGGTATGTCGAAGAGCAAAGAAAGGAGTTTCAGGTGGGCAAAAGAGCTTCTAAATGTGCCGGGCTTCTATTTACAACATATTGTGGTCATAATCCAGTAAATTTTACGATCCAGGATGTTCATTCTATGGACCTGACCGATCCATTTGACTGTGACTGCCGAAAACAGTGCTGGAGTTAGATGTTGTTGCCCTTTTCAATTTGGGTTTTTTTGTAAACCTGATGAACAATCAACCCTCGTGCTTTCGTACAGTTTGTAAGCTGGAGTTAGATGTTCCTGCCCTTTTCAACTCGGCTGTGACTGTCATATTTTCTTTGAAACAAGGCAAATGGCTTGCCATTCATTTAATTTAGAGTGAAATATTGTAACAAATCACAACCAAGGGAAATAACATCACTCACGCTGGCTGCTTGAGCTCACTATGCATTACAGAAGCCAAGTGACTAGCCCCCACCACCCCCACCAGTCAACCCTCGTACTCCCCTCCGCCTGCGGTTGGACCGGCGCATCTTCAATGGCTCTTGTTCGTTCTATCCGAGGCCTTGCCGTCGTCCTCCGCCTTGCGGCCTGGGTTCGCTTGCCGTGCGCGGTGCGCCGCCCTCTTGCGTTGTCAACATCGTCAACAACCGAGAGGAACAAGGAGATGACTGTACGTGGAGAGGATGACAGTGGGGACCCACCAGCGTCATGGTAGTACGCAAGCAAGTGCCTCTATAGTACAAGCCCAAAAATATGGTTCCTCCTAATGGTTGGACATCTGGGCTCACGCCATCGTCAACATAGTCAATAAACGAGAGAATTACACTACGAGCAGCTGACACCAGGGACCCACCAAGTCGTGCAGTTTTTTTTTTGATGAACAAGCAGTTTTTTTTGAGACAATGAGGAACAAGCAGTTGTTATTTATACTAGTTTTAGCGACGAATCAGGGTAACAACGGGGCTGTGCGGGGGCTGTGGCCCGTCTAGCCAGGCTTTTATTTATGTTTACCACATCATGAGCACAATTGTGTTTTTTTCTTGCTGAAAATGGCTAGTCCAGTTCTATTTTTTAAAAGAAATACCCAAACAAGGCCTACTTGCTTTATCGGCCCTGCTGGGCTGCAAATGTTTCAAGACGAGGAGAGTTTCATTCGGTTTGCCCAGAAATGGCATGTACATTTTTAAAATACATCAAACCGGGAATTAGTTTCATTTTTTTTCATTACAAGATCTTAAATTCCATTGATTTTTATGCGTGGACAATTATTTTGATTTTATATTTATATAAATTATTTTTCAAAATAGTTTGAATGTGAATCGATATTTCTAGATTAAAAACAGTTGACCGCACCGAAATATGCAAAATTGCGTATACTTTTTAACCGTGGCCACAATATGGGGTGTAATGCTAACAAAAAGAAGATGGGCTCCAAAAAAAATCTTAAGAATTAGCAAATGGGTTGTACATTATTAGAAATAATGGCAGATGGGTTGTATGCTGTTTTCCACAGATTTGAGGCTGACTTGTGCGCCTACTACAGGTTGACGCGTATGCTTTCATAAAAAAAGGTTGACGCACACGCAACGCCCTGTCAACTTAGTCAACACACGAGAGCAATGACTGTTGGATATCCATCCAACGGCTGCTGTGCTTCTTCAATCTCTGCTCTTCATGCTCCAGCCGCTCAATCAAGTGCCGGCGGGACTGCCTGCTCCCTCCTCCCGCGGCCGGCTTTGCTGCCGCACAGGCCTCACGGCCCCACCGTACTCCCATCGCTGGCCTAGCCATCCCTCTACTCACCCACACATGCTGTTATTCTCCTGTGACGGCAGACGAACCAGTAAACCCTCGTACTCCTCCGTGTGGGAAACAACTGTCGAGTATTCCCTGGCTCCGTGTCGTTCCCTTCCTAGGCCTCGCCGTCGTCCACCGCCCTGGTGCTCTCGGCGCGACCTGGTCAACGTGGTCAATGAACGACATCCATCGGAAGTGGACTATACGTGGAGAGACTGGCAGTTGGGTCCACGGCCGCACGTAAGGAAATGCCTCCTTATTACGCGCAAAATAATGATTCCTCCACCTGACAGCTAGGACCCACAGGAAGGGCCTCTGTATCGCGAAAAAATGTTCCCCCCGCTGACAGGTCGGACCCACAAGCTATATCTTCGCACGCAAGGAAGTGCCTCCTTATTACGCCCAAAAAAATGAATACCCCCTGCTAGCTGGGACCCACCATATTGTTGGGCTAACTTGTGGGCCTACTAAGTTGACGGGGACGGAGGGCTTTGTCAACTTAGTCAATACTCCAGTGACCGTATGATGTCCATCCAACAGCCATACGACTTCTTCAACCTCTGGTCTTCTTGCTCCAGCCGCCCAAAGCAGCGCCGGTCGTGCCGCCTACTCCTGCCTCCCGTGGCCCGGCTCTGCGCCGTCCCCTTCCTAGGCCTTGCCGTCGTGCACCGCCGTGGTGCTCTCGGCGTGGTCAATGTGGTCAACGACCGACTTCCATCGGAAGAATACTGTACGTGGAGAGGCTGACAGCTGGGTCCACGGCAGCCGCAAGGAAGTGCCTCCTTATTACGCGGAAAATAATTATTCCTCCACCTGATAGCGGGGACCCACCGGATGGGCCACCAGTATTTTGCGAAATAAATTGTTTCCCCCTGACTGCTGGGACCCACCGGACGGGCCACCGTAGTTCGTGAAAAAACGTTCTCCCCGCTGTTAGCTCGGACCCACCGGAAGTGCCTCCTTATTACGCACAAAAAATTGAATACTCCCCCGGCTAGCTGGGACCCACCTTGGTGGGAGGCTGTCTTGTGGGCCTACTAAGTTGACGGGGCCGAAGGGCTTTGTCAACTTAGTCAATATGAATGATTCTAGCTCCAGTGACCATACGATGTCCATCCAACGGCCGTAGTGCTTCTTCAAGCTCTGGTCTTCTTGCTCCAGCCGCCCAAAGCAGCGTCGGTCGTGCCGCATGCTCCTGCCTCCCATGGCTGGCTGTGCTGCCGTGGAGGCCTCACCGCCCCCTACTATTCCCACCGCTGGCCAGGCCCTGCAGCGACGGTAGCCTCACACCACAGCCGAACCAGTGAACCCTCGTACTCCTCTCCGCGCGGGCTTCCGCTGCCGCGTCTTCCCCGGCTCCGCGTTGTCCCCTTCCTAGGCCTCGTCGTCGTCCACCGCCATGGTGCTCTCCGCGCGGCGTGGTCAACATGGTCAAGGAACGACTTCCATCGGAAGAGTAATGTACATGGAGAGGCTGACAGCTGGGTCCACGGCCACAGCCCAGTTTTTTTGTGATTTGCCAATTAAGTCGCTTTGTCAGGCCTGTTGGGCTGCAAATCTTTCAAGACGAGGAGAGCTTTTCATTCGGCTGGCCAAGAAAATGGCCCATCAGTAATGAGAAATGGGCTGTACATTTTTAAAACACATCAAACCGGCAATTAGTTTCAAATATATTTTTTTTCATTTCAAGATTTTAAATTACATTAATTTTTATGCGTGGAGAATTTGTTGGATTTTATATTGATATACATTTATTTTTAAAATCAGTTTGAATGTGAGTCGAAATTTCGGGATTAAAAATAGTTCGGACCGCACCGAAATATGCAAAAATTCGTATAGTTTTTTAACCGTGGCCACAATATGGGTTGTAATGCTAACAAAAAGAATATGGGCTCCAAAAAAACCTTAAGAATTAGCAAATGGGCTGTAAATTATTAGAAATAATAGCAGATGGGTTGTATGTTGTTTTCCACAGATTTGAGGCTTTCCTAAAAAAAGGTTGACGCACAAGCAGTGACGGTTGGATGTCCATCCAACGGCCGTCGTGCTTCTTCAATCTCTGCTCTTCCTGCTCCAGCCGCTCAAACAAGCGCCGGCGGGATTGCCTACTCCCTCCTCCCCGTGGCCGGCTGTGCTGCCGCGCAGGCCTCACCGCCCCACGGTACTCCCATCGCTGGCCTAGCCATCCCTCTACTCACCCACACCTGCTGTTATTATCCAGTGACGGCAGATGAACCAGTAAACCCTCGTTCAGTCGTACTCCCTTCCGCATGGTAAACAACTGCTGAGTCTTCCCTGCCTCCATGTCGTTCCCTTCCTAGGCCTCGCCGTCGTCAACCGCCTTGGTGCTCTCGGCGCGGCCTGGTCAACATGGTCAACGACCGACATGGATCTGAAGTGGACTGTACGTGGAGAGGCCGACAGCTGGGTCCACGGCCGCACGCAAGGAAATGCCTCCTTATTACGCGCAAAATAATGATTCGTCCACCTAACATTAGGGACCCACCGAAAGGGCCTCAGTATTTCGCGAAAAAAATGTTGCTGCCGCTGACAGCCCGGACCCACCAGCTATATCTTCGCACGCAAGGAAGTGCCTCCTTATTACGCACAAAAAATGAATACTCCCCCTGTTAGCTGGGACCCAGTATAGTGGCAGGCTGACTTGTGGGCCTACTAAGTTGACGGGGACGGAGGGCTTTGTCAACTTAGTCAATATGCATGATTGTAACTCCAGTGACCGTACGATGTCCATCCAACGACCGTAGTGCTTCTTCAACCTGTGGTCTTCTTGCTCCAGCCGCCCAAACCAGCGCCGGTCGTGCCTCGTGCTCCTGCCTCCCGTTGTCGGCTGCAATGCGGCGGAGGCCTCACCGCCCCCTACTACTCCCACCGCTGGCCAGGCCATCCCTCTACTCACCCACACCCCCTGTTATTCTGCGGCGATGGCAGCCTCACACCGCAGCGAACCAGTGAACCCTCGTAATCCTCTACGTGTGGGAATCCACTGCCGCTGTCAGGACCCCGATCCTAAGTCACATCGATCTAGCATGTAACACCTCATATCACTTTGCGGCCTCACGCACGGTATTCCCACGGGTGTCGCCTTACCATGCCCGGGACCGTTTGCGCCTTTTGGCACACGTATATGATAGTGTCGCTAGCATCCATATGACAGAGAACCCGGGCTGACATGGCTAGTCGTGAACCCAAAGTGGCACTAACTTACAGGGACATGCATCCATGACCCAGCATCGAACGTGTTGGTCATCAGCGAGTGAATCCAGGCTGTAGCACTGGGCTAACAGGACTCCAGTGAACCGGGCTGTAGCGGGCTAACAGGACTCCGGTATTCATCGCGTGACATTTCCCCGAAGGGACAGACACAGGAACGAAGAAGGACACATGCCGGTCAGCCTAAGTGTTCCGGAGCAGTAGCACGCTACCATGTGGAAGCACTAGGAGACATTTCCCGGTAAGAGAGGCTACTAAGGATAAACAACTAGATAGTCAGATCCCACACATAGCAATACACATTACACGTACGCATAACATGCAAGTATGTGCTGTACAACATGGCATCACAGCATAACTCAGCAACTCATATAGATAAAGGCTCGGAAGAGCCAACATAGCATTTATTGCAAACAGGGGTCACACGACCCATCATACAGAGCATACAAGCAACAAGCGGAAGCATTACATGTCTGGGTACAGACATCTACAAATGAAAAAGGCTGAAGAGCCTGACTATCTACAACATCCGATCAAGATCGTAGCTGAGGTACAAGCTACTCGTTGAAGTCCACGAGAACACTAGTAAGACCGAGGTCTCCACTGCAAAATCATAAATAAAGCAACATGAGTACAAAGGTGCTCAGCAAGACTTACATCAGATCCTATCATACATGCATTTGTATCAAGAGGGTAATGTGAGGTTTAGTTGCAGCAAGCCAGCTTTGACTCAGTGGCTATCATGTTCTACGACTACAAGAACTTCTTTGAGGTGAGATGGCGCACACGAGTCCACTAATCACCACACAATACACTACTATGGATTCATCCCCGTCTCCCTACGAGAAGGCCATCCATAGCACTCACACTTTGTCTTGAGCATTTTAGAGGATCCACTTCAAGTTGTCTATGTACCATGTAAGCATCCAAGAAGTCCATAACCGCGGACCCAGCTATTCGAATAGATCATGTTAACCCTGCAGGGGTGTACTTCTTCACACACGCTCTCGCCACTTACCGCCATGTACACGTCATGTATCTCGGCAACCTTCCAGCGGAAGCCCGGCGAGGGTGTTGGCCACGACCTGACTAACCACACAAGACTCTAGTCCAGGTTTATCGCCTATTCGGGTTCCATCCGCAAGGAGATCCGGCCGGGGTGTCGCTCACGGCCCAAACGATGTGAGCAGGGTTCCCAAGCCCACCATCCGGGTGCCACTTGGTACACCGTGCCACTTGTGCCTAGTCTGTCCCAAGCCCACCCTGCCAGGTGCCACTCGGTAGAAAAATAGCACTACCTACAAACACCAGAAACTAGTTGCGACTCCTGGACAGAGATCAAGTCGGTTAATAAGTCGAGAGAGTCAATTAAGGATCCCAATGTGTGGTAGTATCGAGTCATTGGACAACATACATAGAACTCAGTGCTTAAGGACGGTTCCAGTGAGACAACCCACCATGTACTCCTACATGGCCTCTCACCGCTACCTTTACCAAATCGTGTTCACACACTTAACTCTCAACATCAGAACATAGAGTACTGCACTCCAATTCATTCCCAATGAATCAGACCTGACACACTCTAAGCAATAGCAGGCATAGCATGGTAGGAACACAACAATGGCTTCAATCAACTCCTACACATGCTAGTGGGTTTCAACTACTTACTGTGGCAATGACAGGTCATGCAAAGGAATGTGTTCAACTACCGCAGCACAAAGTAGCAGATGAATCATTGTTGTCCTAATGCAATAACTGAGAGCAGGAGCGAGAGAGTAGGATTGTATCGGAATGAACAAGGGGTTTGCTTGCCTGGTAGATCAACAGAGGGGGCACTGCTCCTCAGACAGGTACTCTGGAGCACTCTCCGGAGCAGGACCTATCAAGAAGGAACGGTGTCGACAATCAAAACACAAGCATATGCAACAATATGATGCATGATCATGGCATATAGATGTGATGCTGTTTGAGCTAATGCAACTAGCTGTTATTTGGATGGAGTCCATTTGAACCAAAGATTCAAATGCATCTCCAAAATAAGCTCTTTATATAAGCCATTTTAGTGTTTCACTTATACAGTAGGTATAAGTTGGTTTTTCATGCATGAAACTAGTACAGATGGATAGATTACATTTTTCTGATAATTTTTCATATATAAATTATTTCAATCTGAGCTACGGTTGAATTTCTATGAATTTTTGAAGTATAAATCATTTTCTGAAATTTCCTGATTAATTTAAATAAAGAAAATGAATAACTGCGTCAGCATTACAGAGGCATGACGTCAGCGAGTCAACCGTGGCTGACCGGGTCAAACCTGACGTGTGGGGCCACATGTCAGTGACACGGGTTAAACAGGGGGGTTAGTTTAGTTTAATTAAAGATTAGGGGGCACTGGGGCCCACATGTCAGCGTCAGGGGTTAGGTAGTTGGTGATTAGCTTAAGCCAATCACCTAACGGTGGGGTCCACCTGTCAGGCCGGCGAGGTCGTCGCCGGCGACCACGGGACACGGCGGTGTCCGCGTTACAGGCCACGGGGACGGCGTCGGAGAGCACCGGGGCGTAGCCCGGGCTCTCGAGCATCTGGTGGGGCATGTGGGAGGAGCTGGGGTGGCCGGAGCTCGCTGGAGCGAGGCTCGTGGCGGCGGCCGGAGCATGGCCATCGGGGATTTTGATGTTGCGGGGCACGGGGGAGGCTGCGAGCGGGTCCGCATGACTCACCGAGTGCACTGAGTGCAACGGCGGGCTCGGCTGCGAGCTTCAGCGGCTGTGGCCACGACGGCGAGGAGCTGCAGTGGCGATGGCTTCGGCCATGGTGGAAACGACGGCTACGACGCGGGAACGAGGGGGAGAAGAGAGGGGAAATGGGGAGATGCTCACGGTGGTCTCGATGGCGTCGTGCGCGAGCTCGGGGAAGGGCTGGAGTGGCCGGAATGTCGTCGGCGATCTCGGGCGGCCGGAGGCGAAGACAATGTTGGTGGAGGCAATGGAGAGCGTCCGGCGTCGCGTGACTCGGTGGAGAGGACGAGGGAGTCGTGGAGATGCTCGTGGACTCGTCGGAGAGGAGAGGCCGTGGCGTTGGGCGCGGCAACAGCGAGCGGCGGCGACGATGGTGCTCGGGCGTGAGAGAGAAAGCGAGGGAGAGGACAGGAGAGGAGCGGGGGAAGAGTGAGAGGGGTACGGGGCGTGCGTGGCATCGCGCGGGATCATCCAGAGCGACGAGGGGGAGGACAGGCAGGCAGGGAGGGAGGAGGTGGTGCGGCGCGGCGGGCACGCGCCCGTCCTCCTGTCGGGGAGGAAGACGACAGAGGAGGGGGCCCAGGTGGGCTGGGCTGGCCAGCTGGGCCGGCCAGGCCGCACAGTGCTGGGCCAGCACAGGAGCTAAGCGCCAGGTAAGTTTCTTCTCCCTTTTATTTTTCTTTTCTATTTTCTGACATTTGTTTGGTTTAATAAAAATACTAAACCATTTTATTTTCTTATGCCAATTTTTTTATAGAAGCTGTTATATAACTCCAGAGCTTCTTAATAAATGGCATAATTTTTGGACATATATTATGTATATAACAAATATATATCCAATGCAAATAATTATGCATTAATTCCAAATGCCCAAAATAAATACTTATGAGCTCCTAAAAATATTGGTTTGATTTTTATCTCTGTCCAATATTTTCAGAGAGCAACATGAGCATTTTCTTGGAACTTTTTGGAGCAATTTTTATTTGAGTCATTTCCAAAAATGATTCTGAGGGTTTCACAAATCCTTATTTCAAATTTAAATGGAATTTAAACATGATGCACAAATGACTAGCTAGTCTAGGTCATACCAGAACTAGGGATGTGACAACTCGCCCCCACTTGAGAGAATCTCATCCCGAGATTCAGGGGTCGACGGAAAGAAAGTGGGGTACTCCAGTCGAAGACGATCTTCTCGCTCCCAAGTAGCTTCTCTCTCGGAATGATGAGACCACTGAACCTTGAGAAACTTGATGTTCTGACGTCGAGTAACACACTCTGCTTGATCAAGAATGCGAACCGGGTACTCTCGGTATGTGAGGTTATCTTGGAGATCAAGCGTTTCGTGGTCCACTCTGCGGATGGGATCCGAGAAGCAACGCCTGAGTTGAGAGACATGGAAGACATCATGAACTCGAGAAAGATGTGGGGGTAGTTCCAATTGGTAGGAAACCTCTCCTCGTTTAGCGAGAATGCAAAAAGGACCAATGTAACGAGGAGCCAACTTGCCCTTGATACCGAAGCGATGGGTACCCTTCAAAGGAGTGACCTGAAGGTAAGCTTGGTCGCCAATTTCATAAGTCATATCCTTATGATGGCGGTCATACTGACTCTTCTGACGAGACTGGGCTGTTTTCAAATTCTCACGAATGATGCGAACTTGCTCTTCTGCCTCCTGGATCATGTCCGGTCCAAAGAATTGTCTTTCACCGGTTTCTGACCAGTTCAAAGGTGTTCGACATCTTCATCCATAGAGGACCTCAAAAGGAGCTTTTTTGAGACTGGATTGATAGCTATTGTTATAAGCAAACTCGGCAAAAGGAAGACATTTCTCCCAATCCATACCGAATGAGATAACACAAGCTCTAAGCATGTCTTCGAGAATTTGGTTGACCCTTTCCACCTGACCACTCGACTGAGGGTGGAAAGCGGTACTGAAGGAAAGATGGGTTCCCATGGCAGTTTGGAAACTCTCCCAGAAATGAGAAGTGAAAAGACTACCATGGTCTGAATTGATCTCTAGTGGAACACCATGAAGTGACACTATTCGAGAAATATATAAATCAGCTAGCTGACTAGTAGTGATACTCTCTCGAACAGGTAGGAAGTGCGCCACTTTGGAGAGACGATCAATGACTACGAAGATAGCATTATTCCCTCTCTTGGTCCTGGGAAAGCCGGTGATGAAGTCCATACCAACTTTATCCCATTTCCATTCAGGAATAGCTAAAGGCTGAAGGGTGCCAGCAGGTCTTTGATGCTCTGCCTTAACGCGACGACAAACGTCACAGTTAGCAATAAACTGAGCGACTTCTCTCTTCATCCTAGTCCACCAGAACCTCTGGCGTAGGTCCTGATACATCTTAGTACTACCGGGATGAATCGTGAGAGGGAATTCATGCGCCTCCTTAAGAATCAATTGTCGAAGATGTTGCTTCTTGGGGACCACCAGGAGGTTCCCAAAGAAAACAACACCTCGAGCATCAACAGAGAAACTACCAGCAACTCCCTTCTTAATGTTACCCTTGATTCAAGAAATACCCGTATCATATTGCTGGCTAGTTATGATCTGATCCTCAAGAGTAGGTTTCGCCACCAAGGTAGAAAGGAATCCATGAGGAGCAATGTGAAGGTTAAGCTTACAGAATTCCTCATGGAGAAGTGGTTGGCCCTACTGCAACATGAGATTGTTGCAATAGGATTTATGACTTAGCGCATCGGCCATGACATTGGCTTTGCCTGGAGTGTAAGTAATCCCTAGATCATAATCTGAGATCACTTCCAACCAACGTGTTTGCCTAAGGTTCAGATCCGGTTGGGTGAAGATATACTTGAGACTCTGGTGATCGGTGTAGATCTCGCAACGTTTACCAAGGAGGTAATGTCGCCAGGTCTTGAGTGCATAGACTACAGCTGCAAGCTCTAGATCATGTGTAGGATAATTCTCCTTATGTGGATGCAACTGTCGAGATGCATAGGCAATCACATGACGATCCTGCATAAGGATGCAACCTAGTCCCTGTCGTGAGGCATCGCAGTAGATAACAAAGTCCTTCGTGAAATCCGGTGGCACAAGTATGGGAGCAGATGTCAGGTGTCTTTTCAGTTCCTGAAAACTGTACTCACAATGTGGGGACCACTCAAACTTTTTATCTTTCTTGAGCAGTTCCGTGAGGGGTTTGGCTACCTTGGAGAAGTTTTCAACAAAGCGGCGACAATAGCTGGCTAGACCAAGGAAACTCCTAACTTGTTTAATGGTTTCAGGTGGAGTCCAATCGAGAACGGCCTTAACTCTCTCGGGATTAACAGCAATGCCCATACCAGAGATTACGTGGCCTAGGTAGGTCACTTCTGGCAACCAAAATTCGCACTTGGAGAACTTGGCATAGAGGCGGTGCTCTCGGAGTTTTTCTAACACAAGTCTAAGATGTTCAGCATGCTCTTCCTCGTTCTTCGAGTAAATAAGAATATCATCAAGGTAAACCACGATGAACTTATCTAAGTACTCCATGAAGATCGAGTTCATCAAGCGGGAGAATGTAGGTGGAGCGTTGGTTAGACTGAAGGACATGACGGTGTACTAGTACTGGCCATAATGAGTGACAAAGGCTGTCTTGGGGATGTCCCCGTTTCTGATCTTGATTTGGTGGTAGCCTAACCTCAAATCCATCTTGGAGAAGACTGAGGATCCAGCGAGCTGATCATACAGATCGTTGATCTTGGGGAGCGGATACTTGTTCTTTATCGTGACCAAATTAACGGGACGATAATCTACAACCATCCGATCCGTACCATCCTTCTTCTTGACGAAGAGGACGGGGCAAGCCCAAGGAGAAGAACTAGGACGGATGAAACCCTTTTGCAAGGACTCATCAAGTTGTTTCTTAAGCTCGGCTAGTTCTAAAGGTGCCATCTTGTAAGGTCTCCTAGAAATTGGAGCAGTTCCTGGGATAAGATCTATGACGAACTCTACATCTCTGTCAGGTGGAACACCTGGCAGTTCCTCTAGAAAGACATCCGGAAAGTCACGGACTACTGGGATATCTTCAAGGTCTGGAAGAGGGCTGGCATTAAGAGAATAGAGCTGATGCTTTGCAACTCTAGTGGAGATAGTGACTATCTTGCCAGATGGGTGTGTAAGCTGAACAGACCTAGTGTAACAATCAATCTTGGCATAATGAGCTTTCATCCAGTCCATACCCAAGATGATGTTAATATCTGTAGACTTGAGGGCTATAAGTGATGCAAGGAATACAAGTCTGTCAACAAGGATCTCATTACCATGGCTTACACTAGAGGTTTGCCATTTGGATCCAGGAGTTTGAATGACTAGTGGAGAGGGCATATCACAAAATGACAGGTTGTGCAAGTTAGCATAGCTTTCAGAAATGAAGGAGTGAGATGCTCCAGTATCGAACAGAACCGATGTTGGATGACAATTGACAAGGAGTGTACCAAGAACGACATCCGGATCATCATGAGCGTATTTAGCTGAGACATGATGCACACGTCCATGTTCAGTGGGGGCTGACTTGACACTGATCATCTTGCGTGATGGCTTACCATGGCCAACAGACTTCTCGGGCTGGGTGGGGCATAACTAGTCTGAGAGCAGTCACGTGCATAGTGTCCTGGCTTCCCGCATGTGAAGCAAGTCCCTGAAGTTGGACATGGACCCGCACTGACAAGCGGTCTACCAGTAGGCATGGGTGGAACACACGACTGAGCTGGGGGAGCCACCACATAGGATGGCCTCGGTGCATATCCGGAAGGAAGAGCGGAGTTTGGAACCCAAATCCGGCGCTTCTGAGAACTAGAACTGGAAGAAGATCCCAAATCACGGGCGTGCTTACAAGACTCCTCGTAAGTGAGCTGAGTTGTTTCTGCGTTGATGGCCTTGTTCACAAGAGCTTGGAATGTATCACAATGATGCAGGTGAAGATCACGACGCAACTTGGGGTTGAGACCCTTCCGGAACCTAGCCTGCTTCTTGGCGTCCGTGGACACCTCTTCTGTGGCATAGCGGGCGAGGTTCTCAAACTCTCTACTGTAAGCATCAACAGCCATCTTACTCTGGGTGAAACTACAGAACTCTTCTCTCTTGCGATCGATGAGGGCTTCAGGAATGTGATGCTCGCGAAAAGCCTCAGTGAAATCTCTCCAGGTAGGAATCTGACCAGCTGGAAGCATAGCCTCATAGTTCTGCCACCAAAGACTAGCAGGACCTTCCAGGTGGTATGTGGCATAGGTGACCTTGTCATCTTCAGCTACGTTCGCGGAACGCAGCTTATGAGTGATGCTACAGAGCCAGTCATCTGCATCGAGTGGCTCGATGGAATGATGAAAGGTAGGTGGGTGCAAGCGGATGAAGTCATGAATGGTCGCAGACTTATTGGACTGATGTGCGGTGTTCTCCTCGATACGTGCCAACAAGCGGTTAGACTCACGCTTGTTCCTCTCCATTTCTAACATGAACTCTGTCAACGAAGGCGGGTCGGGAGGATCCTCATCCCTACCATCTCTGTGGTTCTGGCTACGAACAATAGAACTTGATGACATCCTGAGAAACGAAAACCAGGGACGGAATCAACATCAATTATAGGCTATAGAATGTAGGATAAGGAAATTAGTATCTCTCAAACTCCTAGGGAAATTCCGGCAGCATAACGACAGTAAAATGCTCAAAATGAGACATCCTGCTAAAAATGGAGTAGTACAACAACTCAACATCACCACTCAAGGTTCTGAGATAGTACTAAACAGACTACACCGGAAGTACTCGAAACTGGGGTATGACTCTGATCAACCAATCCTATGGGACTACGGAGTAGTAACACGTGATCCTGATAGACAGAAGAGGAAGCCTAGTTCCTTAACCCCGTAGGAAAGTAGGATGACTCAGATCAGAAGGCCATGAGGTAAAGGAGTAAAAAGAGCCTTACGTTCCAACCCACAATCAATTCCCTTATATAACTAAAGAATTTCTAGACTCAACTTCGACCAGTTTGGCTTGGTAATCCTACAGGCAGTCAGTCTCTGATACCAAAGCTGTCAGGACCCCGATCCTAAGTCACATCGATCTAGCATGTAACACCTCATATCACTTTGCGGCCTTACGCACGGTATTCCCACGGGTGTCGCCTTACCATGCCCGGGACCGTTTGCGCCTTTTGGCACACGTATATGATAGTGTTGCTAGCATCCATATGACAGAGAACCCGGGCTGACATGGCTAGTCGTGAACCCAAAGTGGCACTAACTTACAGGGACAGGCATCCATGACCCAGCATCGAACGTGTCGGTCATCAGCGAGTGAATCCAGGCTGTAGCACTGGGCTAACAGGACTCCGGTGAACCGGGCTGTAGCGGGCTAACAGGACTCCGGTATTCATCGCGTGACATTTCCCCGAAGGGACAGACACAGGAACAAAGAAGGACACATGCCGGCCAGCCTAAGTGTTCCGGAGCAGTAGCACGCTACCATGTGGAAGCACTAGGAGACATTTCCCGGTAAGAGAGGCTACTAAGGATAAACAACTAGATAGTCAGATGCCACACATAGCAATACACATTACACGTATGCATAACATGCAAGTATGTGCTGTACAACATGGCATCACAGCATAACTCAACAACTCATATAGATAAAGGCTCGGAAGAGCCAACATAGCATTTATTGCAAACAGGGGTCACACGACCCATCATACAGAGCATACAAGCAACAAGCGGAAGCATTACATGTCTGGGTACAGACATCTACAAATGAAAAAGGCTGAAGAGCCTGACTATCTACAACATCCGATCAAGATCGTACCTGAGGTACAAGCTACTCGTCGAAGTCCACGAGAACACTAGTAAGACTGAGGTCTCCGCTGCAAAAACATAAATAAAGCAACATGAGTACAAAGGTACTCAGCAAGACTTACATCAGATCCTATCATACATGCATTTGTATCAAGAGGGTAATGTGGGGTTTAGTTGCAGCAAGCCAGCTTTGACTCAGTGGCTATCATGTTCTACGACTACGAGAACTTCTTTGAGGTGAGATGGCGCACACGAGTCCACTAATCACCACACAATACACTACTATGGATTCATCCCCGTCTCCCTATGAGAAGGCCATCCATAGCACTCACACTTTGTCTTGAGCATTTTAGAGTATCCACTTCAAGTTGTCTATGTACCATGTAAGCATCCAAGAAGTCCATAACCGCGGACCCGGCTATTCGAATAGATCATGTTAACCCTGCAGGGGTGTACTTCTTCACACACGCTCTCGCCACTTACCGCCATGTACACGTCATGTATCTCGGCAACCTTCAAGCGGAAGCCTGGCGAGGGTGTCGGCCACGACCTGACTAACCACACAAGACTCTAGTCCAGGTTTATCGCCTATTCGGGTTCCATCCGCAAGGAGATCCGGCCGGGGTGTCGCTCACGGCCCCAAACGATGTGAGCAGGGTTCCCAAGCCCACCATCTGGGTGCCACTTGGTACATCATGCCACATGTGCCTAGTCTGTCCCAAGCCCACCCTGCCGGGTGCCACTCGGTAGAAAAATAGAACTACCTACAAACACCAGAAACTAGTTGCGACTCCTGGACAGAGATCAAGTCGGTTAATAAGTCGAGAGAGTCAATTAAGGATCCTAATGTGTGGTAGTATCGAGTCATTGGACAACATACATAGAACTCAGTGCTTAAGGACGGTTCCAGTAAGACAACCCACCATGTACTCCTACATGGCCTCTCACCGCTACCTTTACCAAATCGTGTTCACACACTTAACTCTCAGCATCAGAACATAGAGCACTGCACTCCAATTCATTCCCAATGAATCAGACCTGACACACTCTAAGCAATAGCAGGCATAGCATGGTAGGAACACAACAATGGCTTCAATCAACTCCTACACATGCTAGTGGGTTTCAACTATTTACTGTGGCAATGACAGGTCATGCAAAGAAATGGGTTCAACTACCGCAGCACAAAGTAGCAGATGAATCGTTGTTATCCTAATGCAATAACTGAGAGCAGGAGCGAGAGAGTAGGATTGTATCGGAATGAACAAGGGGGTTTTCTTGCCTGGTAGATCAACAGAGGGGGCACTGCTCCTCAGACAGGTACTCTGGAGCACTCTCCGGAGCAGGACCTATCGAGAAGGAACGGTGTCGACAATCAAAACACAAGCATATGCAACAATATGATGCATGATCATGGCATATAGATGTGATGCTGTTTGAGCTAATGCAACTAGCTGTTATTTGGATGGAGTCCATTTGAACCAAAGATTCAAATGCATCTCCAAAATAAGCTCTTTATATAAGCCATTTTAGTGTTTCACTTATACAGTAGGTATAAGTTGGTTTGTCATGCATGAAACTAGTACAGATGGATAGATTACATTTTTCTGATAATTTTTCATATATAAATTATTTCAATCTGAGCTACGGTTGAATTTCTATGAATTTTTGAAGTTTAAATCATTTTCTAGAATTTCTTGATTAATTTAAATCCCGAAAATGAATAACTGCAATAGCATTACAGAGGCATGACGTCAGCGAGTCAACCGTGGCTGACCGGGTCAAACCTGACGTGTGGGGCCACACGTCAGTGACACGGGTTAAACAGGGGGGTTAGTTTAGTTTAATTAAAGATTAGGGGGCACTGGGGCCCACATGTCAGCGTCAGGGGTTAGGTTAGTTGGTGATTAGCTTAAGCTAATCACCTGACGCCAGGGTCCACCTGTAAGGCCGGCGAGGTCGTCGCCGGCGACCACGGGACACGGCGGTGTCCGTGTTACAGGCCACGGGGACGGCGTCGGAGAGCACCGGGGCGTAGCCCGGGCTCTCGCGCATCTGGTGGGGCATGTGGGAGGAGCTGGGTGGCCGGAGCTCGCCAGAGCGAGGCTCGTGGCGGCGGCCGGAGCACGGCCATCGGGGATTTTGATGTTGCGGGGCACGGGGGAGGCTGCGAGCGGGTTCGCGTGACTCGCCAGAGTACACTGAGTTCAACGACGGGCTCGGCTGCGAGCTTCAGCGGTTGTGGCCACGACGGCGAGGAGCTGCGGCGGCGATGGCTTCAGCCATGGTGGAAACGACGGCTACGACGCGGGAACGAGGGGGAGAAGAGAGGGGAAACGGGGAGATGCTCACGGTGGTCTCGATGGCGTCGTGCGCGAGCTCGGGGAAGGGCTGGAGTGGCCGGAATGTCGTCGGCGATCTCGGGCGGCCGGAGGCGAAGACGACGTTGGTGGCGGCGATGTAGAGCGTCCGGCGTCGCATGACTCGGTGGAGAGGACGAGGGAGTCGCGGAGATGCTCGTGGACTCGTCGGAGAGGCGATGCCGTGGCGTTGGGCGCGGCAACAACGAGCGGCAGCGACGGTGGTGCTCGGGCGTGAGAGAGAAAGCGAGGGAGAGGACAGGAGAGGAGCGGGGGAAGAGTGAGAGGGATACGGGGCGTGCGTGGCGTCGCGCGGGATCATCCAGAGCGACGAGGGGGAGGACAGGCAGGGAGGAAGGGAGGAGGTGGTGCGGCGCGGCGGTGCGCGCGTCGGGCACGCGCCCGTCCTCCTGTCGGGGAGGAAGACGACAGAGAAGGTGGCCCAGGTGGGCTGGGCTGGCCAGCTGGGCCGGCCAGGCCGCACAGTGCTGGGCCAGCACAGGAGCTAAGCGCCAGGTAAGTTTCTTCTCCCTTTTATTTTTCTTTTCTATTTTCTGACATTTGTTTGGTTTAATAAAAATACTAAATCATTTTATTTTCTTATGCCAATTTTTTCATAGAAGCTAGTTATATAACTCCAGAGCTTCTTAATAAATGGCATAATTTTTGGACATATATTATGTATATAACAAATATATATCCAATGCAAATAATTATGCATTAATTCCAAATGCCCAAAATAAATACTTATGAGCTCCTAAAAATATTGGTTTGATTTTTATCTCTGTCCAATATTTTCAGAGAGCAACATGAGCATTTTCTTGGACCTTTTTGGAGCAATTTTTATTTGGGTCATTTCCAAAAATGATTCTGAGGGTTTCACAAATCCTTCTTTCAAATTTAAATGGAATTTAAACATGATGCACAAATGACTAGCTAGTCTAGGGCATACCAGAGCTAGGGATGTGACAGCCGCGTCTTCCCCGGCTCCGCGTCGTCCCCTTCCTAGGCCTCACCGTCGTCCACCGCCCTGGTGCTCTCGACGCGGCGTGGTCAACGTGGTCAAGGAACGGCTTCCATCGGACGTGGACTGTACGTGGAGAGGCTGACAGCTGGGTCCACGGCCGCAGCAAGGAAGTGCCTCCTTATTACACGCAAAATAATTATTCGTCCACCTGACAGCGGGGACCCACCGGACGGGCCACCATATTTCGTGAAAAAAAAGCATTTCCCCCCTGACTGCTGGGACCCACCAACTACACCTTCACACGCAAGGAAGTGCGTCCGGGCAAAAAAAAACGATTCGCCCCCCTGACT
>NC_041383.1:766128463-766129671 GCF_002162155.2 Triticum dicoccoides | reverse complement strand
TGCTGGGACCCACCAGCTACATCTTCACACGCAAGGAAGTGCGTCCAAGAAAAAAAACGATTCGCCCCCCTGACTACTAGGACCCACCAGCTACATCTTCGCACGCAAAGGAAGTGCGTCCGGGCAAAAAAAAACGATTCGCCCCTCTGACTGCTGGGACCCACCAGCTACATTTTCGCACGCAAGGAACTTCCTAACAGTCGGGACCCGCCTGGTCGAAGCGTACATAGCGTTGTCATTCTGGTCGCGAACTTGTACGTACATATATACTGGTCGATGTAGAGGTGCGCACGTGTCGTAGTAGAGGCGCGTACGTGTCGTAGTAGAGGCGCGCACGTAGCATGTACGTACGTACAGCGGCCAGGGTGCAAGAAAGAAAATACGGCCACGTATGTGTACATACGGGCGGGGTCTCGAACGCCTAGTCGCGCATACGTACGGCGAGGGCTCGTGTTCATGGGGAGGCAACGGAATGCGTCGTGTTCATGGGGAGGCAACGGAATGCATCGTGTTCATGGGGAGGCAACGGAATGCGTCGTGTTCATGGGGAGGCAACGGAATGCATCATGTTCATCAGGAGGCAACAAAACGCGTGGGAGCCAACTGGCTTGGACGGAACTGGCGATGGAAACGAGGCCTGGCGTACCGCAGAACGGACGAAACAGACCTCCTATAGTTGAAACGGGGTCCTGTTGATCGGGAGGGGCCTGGCGTACTGCAGAACGGAGGAAACGGACCTCCTACGGTCGAACGGGGGTCCTGTTGATCGGGAGGGGTGTGGCGTACCGCAAAACGGAGGAAACGGACCTCCTACGGTCGAAACGGGGGTCCTGTTGATCGGGAGGGGTGTGGCGTACCGCAAAACGGACGAAACGGACTTGTGTTGGAGCGCTACGGTCGAAACGGGGGGAGGGGTGTGGCGTACCGCAAAACGGGACTCCACGGGATACTGTTCACCTCCACCGTCGACCTCCTCCAGCCTCCACGGGCTACCGTCGACCTCCTCCAGACTCCACGGGCTCCTGTTCATCCAGCCTCCACTGCGCGCTACTCCACCGGCTACTGTTCAACCACCCCTCCACGGGCACCCCTCCACCGTCTACTGTTCATCCAGTCCTCCACACCACGGAGTCCTGTTCAACCACCCCTCCACGGCCGCCCCTCCATCGTATATTGTTCATCCAGCCCTCCACACCATGGGTTCCTGT
>NC_041383.1:766059114-766128094 GCF_002162155.2 Triticum dicoccoides | reverse complement strand
CTTCAGTTAGCAGCAGTAGCGAAGGAATCGCTCCATCGGGTTCAGTTAACAGCCATCGATCGATCGCTTGGGTTGAGTAACGCGTAGCCTGCAGTGCAATCGCTCGGGTTCAGTTAGAGCCCAACGCCTTGCTCGGCTTCAGTTAGAGCCATCGCCTCACACACACGCGCGTACGTAAAATAGAAACACGCATCGCTCCGCCCCTGGCCTCCCACCATAACCGGCAACTCCCCGAAATTTTCCTCCCCCTCGCTTCTACCACGGTTTTTTCCGTCATGGACGGCCCAAAGAATGTCATGCAACTGCGTCTCCGGCCCGCCCAAGATGAAAAGCCCATTTTCTGTCATGATTTTTTGTCACAGAAGTAGGAGCCCACCACATCTATGATGATACCGGGTTATGTCACAATTATCGTCATAGAAGTGTCACATGTATGACAGAAAAAAATTTCGTTCGGCCCAAAATATCATCGATGTGTCTTTTTTTTGTAGTGCATGCTTTCATCATAATAAATTTGCTAATCAAAACTTGGGGGGACGAAAAATATCATCTTCATCAGACATAGCATCCCCAAGCTTGTAGCTTTGCATATCATTACCATCATGGATATTCAAAGAATTCATACTAATAACATTGCAATCATGCTCATCATTCAAAGATTTAGTGCCAAACATTTTATTGACTTCTTCTTCTAACACTTTGGCACAATTTTCCTTTCCAACATTTTCAAGAAAGACATGATAAAGATGAAGCATATGAGGCAACCTCAATACCATCTTTTTGTAGTTTTCTTTTATAGACTAAACTAGTGATAAAACAAGAAACTAAAATATTCAATTGCAAGATCTAAAGATATACCTTCAACACTCACCTCACCGACAACGGTGCCAGAAAAGAGCTAGATGTTAACTATGCAACCTTCTTCTTGTAGACTCGTGTTGGGCCTCCAAGCGCAGAGTTTTGTAGGACAATAGCAAATTTCCCTCAAGTGGATGACCTAAGGTTTATCAATCTGTGGGGGTCCTATGATGAAGATGGTCTCTCTCAAACAACCCTGCAACCAAATAACAAAGAGTCTCTTGTGTCCCCAACACACCCAATACAATGGTAAATTGTATAGGTGCACTAGTTCGGCGAAGAGATGGTGATACAACTGCAATATGGATGGTAGATATAGGTTTTTGTATTCTAAAAATAAAAAAACAGCAAGGTAACTAGTAACAAAAGTGAGCAAAAACGGTATTGTAATGCTTCAAAACAAGGCCTAGGGTTCATACTTTCACTAGTGCAAGTTCTCTCAACAATAATAACATAATTGGATCACATAAAAATCCATCGACATGCAACAAAGAATCACTCCAAAGTTCTATCGGAGAACGTAGGACGAAAACGTGCATCAACCTATATGCATAGATTACCCCAATGTCACCTCGGGAATCCACGTGTTGAGTGCCGAAACATACATCAAGTGAATCAATAGAACATCCCATTGTCACCACAGATATCCCATCACAAGACATACATCAAGTGTTCTCAAATCCTATGCTAAATCCAACATAACGAAACCTCAAAGAGCAAGACTCAATTCATCACAAGAAGGTAGAGGGGAAGAAACACCATATGATTAGTAACAAAGCTCGTGGTACATCAAGATCGTGCCAAATCAAGAGCACAAGAGAGAGAGAGAGATCAAACACATAGCTACTGGTACATAGCCTCAGCCCCGAGGGTGAACTACTCTCTCCTCGTCATGGAGAGCACCGGGATGATGAAGATGGCCTCCGGTGACGGTTTTCCCCTCCGGCAAGCTGCCGGAACGGGCTCCCGATTGGTTTTTCGTGGCTACAGAGGCTTGCGGCGGCGGAACTCCCGATCTAGGTTTCTTTCTGGGGGTTTCCGGATTTATAGGAATTTTTTGCGTCGGTTTCACGTCAGGGGGGTCCACGAGTCAGCAACAAGGCAGGGGGCGCACCCTAGCAAGGTGGGTGCGCCCTCCACCCTTGTAGTTGACTCGGGACTCTTCTGGCCCAACTCTTTTGCTTCGGGGGCTTCTTTTGGTCCACAAAAAATCACCGTAAATTTTCAGCTCATTTGGACTCCGTTTGATATTCCTTTTTCTGTAAAACTCAAAAACAAGGAAAAAACATAAACTAGCACTAGGCTCTAGGCTAATAGGTTAGTCCCAAAAATAATGTAAAATAGCATATAAATGCATATAAAACATCCAAGATGAATATATAATAGCATGGAACAATCAAAAATTATAGATACGTTGGAGATGTATCATACGTCTCCAACGTATCTATAATTTTTAATTGTTCCATGATGTTATATTATCATTCTTGGATGTTTTACAATCATTTTATAGCAACTTTATATCATTTTTTGGGACTAACCTATTGACATAGTGCCCAGTGCCAGTTGCTGTTTTTTGCTTGTTTTTTACTTCACAGAAAATCAATACCAAACGGAGTCCAAACGCGGCGAAACTTTTTGGAGAATTTTTCTGGGCCAGAAGACACAAGATGGGCCAAAGAAGTACCAGAGGGGGGCTCCGAGGGGAGCACAACCCACCTGGGCTTGCCTGGGGGCCAAGGCGCGCCCTAGTGGGTTATGCCCACATCGGTGGCCTCCCACACCGCCTCTTCGCTCTATAGATACCCCAATATTCCAGAAACCCTAGGGGAGTCAATGAAAGATAATTCCAGCCGCTGAAAGTTCCAAAAACAACAGATCCAATCTAGACGCCATCACGGAGGGGTTCATCACCCTCATTGGTGCCTCTCTGATGATGCATGAGTAGTTCATTTTAGACCTACTAGTCCGTAGTTAGTAACTAGTTGGCTTCCTCTCTCTCTTTTGATTCTCAATACAATGGTCTCTTGGAGATCTATTTGATGTAACTCTTTTTGCAGTGTGTTTGTTGGGATCCGATGAACTTTGAGTTTATGATCAGATCTATGTTTTTATCCATGAAAGTCATTTGAGTCTTTTGATCTCTTATATGCATGATTGCTTATAGCCTCGTATTTCTTCTTTGAATCTTTGGTTTAGTTAGGCCGACTAGATCAATGTTTCTTGCCATGGGAAGAGGTGCCTTGTGATGGGTTCTATCTTATGGTGCTCAATCCCAGTGACAGAAGGGGAAATGATACGTAAGTATCGTTGCTATTAAGGATAACAATATGGGGTCTATTCCTACATGAATAGATCTTGTCTACATCATGTCATCGTTCTTATTGCATTACTCTATTTTTCATGAACTTAATACACTAGATACATGCTGGATAGCGGTCGATGTGTGGAGGAATAGTAGTAGATGCAGGCAGGAGTCGGTCTACTAATCTTGGACGTGATGTCTATATAATGATCATTGCTTGGCTATCATCATGATTATTTGAAGTTCTATCAATTTCCCAATAGTAATTTGTTTACCCGCCATATGCTATTTTTCTCGAGAGAAGCCACTAGTGAAATCTACGCCCCCTCCCCAGGTCTCTTCTTTATCATATTTGCCTTTGAGATCTATTTTTATTCGCGTTTATTTTCAGATCTATTAATCCAAAAATCCAAAAAATACGTTGCTGCAATTTATTGTTATTTATTTTATCTCGCGTTCTCGCGAGATCTATAAAGAGGGTTTACCTCTGCTACCTGTGTCGGGTTATCAATACCATGTCTTTCTTCTATAGGCGGTAAATTCTTAACATCTTTAGCTTTATCATTTTTCTTTCATAGATTTCTCTACCTCTTGCATATCTTCAGGACTGAGAAATAGAATACCTCTTTTCTTCGGAGTTGGCTTAGGAGTTGGTTTAGGAAGTGTCCAATCATTATCATTACTCAGTATATTATTCAATAGCAATTCAACTTTCTCAACAGTTCTTTCCCTGAAAACACAACCATCACAACTATCCAGGTGGTCTCTGAAAGCATCGGTTAGTCCATTATAAAAGATATCAAGTATTTCATTTTTCTTGAGAGGATGATCAGGCAAAGCATTAAGTAATCGGAGAAGCCTCCCCCAAGTTTGTGGGAGACTCTCTTCTTCAATTTGCACAAAGTTAAATATTTCCTTTAAAGCAGCTTGCTTCTTATGAGCAGGGAAATACTTTTTCGAGAAGTAGTAAATCATATCCTGGGGACTACGCACACAACCAGGAGCAAGAGAATTAAACCATAACTTAGCATCACCCTTTAACAAGAAAGGGAACAACTTAAGAATATAGTAATAGCAAATTTTTTCCTCATGAGAAAATAGGGTGGATATATCATTCAATTTAATAAGATGTGCCACAATAGTTTCGGATTCATAACCATAGAAAGGATCGGATTCGGCCAAAGTAATTAACTCAGGATCGACAGAGAATTCATAATCCTTATCAGTAACAAAGATAGGTGAAGTAGCAAACATAGGGTCATACTGCATTCTAGCATTCAAAGACTTTTCTTTCAGCTTAGCTAACAGTTTCTTAAGGTCATCACTATCATTACAAGCAAGAAAGTCTCTAGCAATTTCCTCATCCATAATATAACCCTCAGGTACAACAGGCAATTCATATCTAGGGGGAGAGTCATAATCTTTAGTTTCAATAATACCATCAGTTATAGTAATTTCATTCTCTCTAACCCTAGCAAGTTGTTCATCAAGAAATTCACCTAATGGCACAGTATTATCAAGCAAAGAAGTAGTTTCATCATAAGCATCATGCATAGCAGAAGTGGCATCATCAATAACATGCAACATATCAGAATCAATAGCAGGTGTAGGTGTCGCAAGTTTACTCAAAACAAAAGGTGAATCAAGTGCAGAGCTAGATGGCAGTTCCTTACCTCTCCTCATAGTTGAGGGAAAAATCATGGTTCTTTGATCTTTCAAATTCCTCATAGTCACTACTGCAGGATGCTGCTAATGCGACACTGCGATCAGAGACCCTTTGACGAAACTGTGTGCGATGCAATAATCGCAAACGGTGGTGTAAAAAACCCATCAAAAAAGGTGTAAAACATTTGCGATGGCGGACACATCAAACACGGTTCAGATTTTACTTGTGTGTGCGATGCTAGGCATACGGTTGATCCAGCAGAACTATTTGCGATGAGGAAGAACAACAGAAATGGGGAGCCATATCAATGTGTGTGTGATATACGGCATACAGTTCGCTCCGATGAACTATGTGCTATTAGGGAATGCAACAGAAACGGTCAGCCAGATCATGGTGTGTGTGATATATACCATACGGTTCACTCGGACAAACTGTTTTCGATTAGGTAAGAGAACGGAAACAGTTCATCTTAACAAGATGTGTGTGATATGCGGCATTTGCGATCAGCCAAAAGAACACAAATGATTCATGTAAACCAGATGTGTGTGATACGCAGCAAACAACCCACTCGGATGAACTGTTTGCGATGAGAAATTATAACACAGACGGTTACTATAGTAAGTTCGTGTGCGATTCTGTTCGTACAAAAAACTTTGAAAAATGCAAATTAGTTGCTTGCGGTGGCTACTAGTATCGTACACGATGCGCCTACGAGTACTCGTGTGCGATGATTAGTAAGTTACACATATGTTTCCTTATGTTAACATGTGTGTGAATTTGCCATATGGACAGTTAATATGCAAATGCCTTCTGGACATCGGGCACATGCTTAAACTCAAAGAACTGTGTACGATGCTAATACTTTCCATGAAAATTTAAGAACTTGGCTAACAGCATTTGAGTAACATATATATAGTGGTTACACTATTTGACAAAAGGAGGATCTTCGTAACATGGTTTTGACAACCATATGGTCCATATCTAGATACTTAACATAGTAACAACTATCACATTTTAAGAGGCTAACGGCCAACAATCATATGGTCCATATCTACATACTTAACATAGTAACAGCTAGCACATTTTAACAGGCTGAGAGCCAACAACCACAACTATCCGCTAGAAGCAGCTTGATCACGACGACTCAGCATATCATCAATGAAAAGGAAGAGCCCTCATGTTCCTTGATAGAGCATGAGTAGAACAGTGTCTCCAATTTTCCAATATGGATGCATTGCCACGATAAGTGAGCATCAACATTAAAATAAGACTTTTTACCAGCATTTTGTGTACAGAATTGGTCTTGTTCAATGTGTGCACCATAGGTATAATTAACCCCATCCAAAATCCTGGGTTCATACGTTGTGCTATCTCTTTTAGATTATCAACAAAGTTTATGACATGCTTCAAGTCCTTCCAGTGAAATTTGGTACGCTTAGTAACATACATATCGTTCACTATGCATCCAACATATCCTGCTTAAAAGGTGGAAAGGTATTATTTATTCCAAACATGGCAGAAGAATATATAGTGCGCATAATTTGGTAAATAGAATTTTTTTATTGCCTAGGAATGGAGTTAGAAAATGAAATCACAATTGGTTGCTTAAATAGTGATCAATTAGTTAGAACAAATACCCCGATCATGCTAAGTAATATGACAGCTTGAAAGGACACTATCCTCGATCAGAATTTGATCGGCTGATGATGTTGGGGAAGTAAACATCCATGTTATTTAGACTAGGCTTTGGTGGACGCACTAGAATTTTATTGTCAGCTTTCAGTACATAACACTTAGACATTTTTCTCCAAAGGTCCGCATTAAAATAGGAGTGACCATATTTATCAAGTTTTACGCTAACCGTCATTGTATGTCCATGCTGCGTTGTCAATATGACATCCTGGGAGCATCAACAAAGTAAAGCCCAAGATTTCCTTCTACTCCTGTTCTTGCGAAGCAAGAGATGTACTGCTTGAAATAAAAATTAGGATCGTAAATTAGATATATTGAAATAACAGAGCAAGATGCAAATGTGGGAGTAACTAATAGAACAGATCAATATATAGATGAAAGCAAAGTGCAAAAATATATAATTAAAAATAGATAATGTAACAAAGATTTGATGCAAATATCTATACCACTATATAGTGTGTCAATAGCTTCAAATATTAATCGTTGCATATGCCCATCCAATGGTCAAGAGATGGCAAATCCAAGCATTATCATCTGTTGGATATAGTTTTTAACTCATAGGATACTGCCACATGGCCTTCTAACTAAAACCCAACTCTACCATCTCATGTGTTCTAGAAGTACCTATCCACTTGTTTATCCGATACTATAATAAAAATAGGCTAGAACAATCTAGATTCTAGAGAGGTAAGAACTAAGTTGGATCTTGTCCAGTACGATTCTAGAAAAGGAAATACATATTCAAATGTATTTTTCCATGCTTTTTATATATATTTAAATGACGTGCAAAGCACGTACAATTTACTAGTATAGATAATGTAGCAACATACGGTATATATTCAGATATTTAGGCCATGCCGACCGTGGTAGATTGAGATTGAACATACCAAGCGCTCCCTAAAGTCATCCGGAATGGTGAGATAGAACTTCGTTTCCGACTGGCCATGACCACACTTGCCCGATTTGTGCCCGCACTGTGGACACATGAATGAACACCCACGAATCAGCTAGAACAAAATGATTCCACTGTGATTTCCGTCGATTGATTAACAGCGATGGACGGACTGCGATAAGAGATGAGTGAATGTTTTGCTAAGTTGATTACCTTATCCATGAGAAAAATCCCCGGGTCAATCCCGCAGAAAACCCCAGTCCACCAGAGTCTAGAATGTCAGTGCAGATAGGCGGCGGAAAGCGGTAGGGGCGAAATCTCGTGTCGTTTGGAGCGCAACCTCCGCACACTGACAACAGCGCCGTCGAGCTTAGGGTGGCCGCCGCGATAGAAGTTGATGTGGTGCAGAGTTGCAGAGGAGTCCGCGACGAGTGGGTGGGGACGAAGGGGGCGAGGGTTTTCTTTTTTCCTTTTGCATGTGTGAGTGAACACACACGGTTCGCAGAGGCAATGGAGATGAATCGTGTGTGATAGTAAATCACCGAGATTGAATGGGACTTTTCCGGGTCCATGAGTTTTTTCTACAATGAACATAAACCCTGCTAATCACACTGTGTTCAAATTTGGCACTTTTCCGGGTTCATTTACAATATTATAGGGGATTATGTGCATTTTCTAGGCATTAATGCACACAATTCAAATTCAAACAATCGGAAAAGGTGCACGAGAACGGTCTGGAAAACCATGGTCGTGCTAATTAGTGATTTCTCATGCCTTTTACAAGGAATGGGCAGATATTTCAAGGAAATGTGTGGCCTCACCATGCCCTGGTAAAAAATTGAGAATGTTTGTCTTATGTCGTCATGCACGCCATTCATAAATCGAACCATCACCTAGGAAATTTCATGGTTTCGAGGGGAATCAGCAAGATTGAAGGGGTTGGGAATCCAAATTTCCTTCCTAGCTTGTCATTCAATTTTTTCTACAATCAACATACCCCCTCGAATGCAACGTGCTCAAATTCGGCATTTTTTCGGGATCATTTACCATATTAGGGGATTATGTTCATTTTCTAGGCATTAATCCACATAACTCAAATTCAAACAATCGGTGAATGAAAAGGTGCACATGAACGGTCTGAAAAAACCATACTCATGGTATTTAGTAAATTCTCAATCCTTTTACAGGGAACGGGCAGAGATTTCAAGGGAATGCGCGGTAATAGTCAACCAAAACGCGTCATTTACTGGGTTAGCAACTATAGAAAAATGGAATACGTGCTTGAAAAACATGCCGCCTGGCATGGTGCCATCATGGTATGGCCTCACCATGCCCTGGTTAAAAGCTGAGAAGGTTTGATTAATGTTGTCATGCACGCCCTTCACAAACCGAACCATCACCGAGGAAGTTCCATGCTTTCGAGAGGGAAATCACCAAGATTGAAGGAGAATTCAAATTTCCGTCCTAGTTTGTCATTTAGTTTTTTCCAACGATCAACATACTGCCTCAGATGCAACGTGTTCAAATTTGACATTTTTCCGGGCTCATTTACCATATTTAGGGTATTATTTGCATTTTCTAGGCATTAATGCACATAATTCAAATTCGAACAATCGGTGCATGAAAAGGTGCACAAGAACGGTCTGGAAAACGATCCTCGTGCTATTTAGTACATTCTCATGCCTTTTACAAGGAATGGGCAGATATTTCAAGGAAATGTGTGGCAATAGTCAACCATAAATGCGGCGTTTACTGGGCTAACAACTATACAAAAATGAAATACATGCTTGGAAAACATGACGCCTGGCGTGGTGCCATGGTATGGTCTCACCGTGCCCTGGTAAAAATTTGAGAATGTTTTCCTTATGTCGTCATGCACGCCTTTCATAAATCAAACCATCACCGAGGAAGTTCCATGGTTTTGAGGGGGAAATCACCAAGATTGAAGGGGGAACCAAATTTCCTTTGTCCTTTGTCCATGAGTTTTTTCTACGATGAACATACACTCTGCAATTCACCACGTTCAAATTTGACACTTTTCCGTGGTCATTTACCATATTTAGGGGATTATTTGCATTCTCTAAGCATTAATGTGCATAATTCAAATTTGAACAATCGGTGCATGAAAAGGTGCACAAGAACGGTCTGGAAAACCATCCTCATGCAATTTAGTAAATTCTCGTGCCTTTTACAAGGAATGGAAAGATATTTCGAGGAAATGTGTGGCAATAGTCAACCATAAACGCATCGTTTACTGGGTTAACAACTATACAAAAAATGAAACAAATGCTTGAAAAACATGACGTCTAGCATGGTGCCATGGTATGGGCTCACCATGCCCTGGTAAAAATTTGAGAATGTTATCCTTATTTCGTCATGCATGCCTTTCATAAATCGAACCATCACCGAGGGAGTTTCATGGTTTCAAGAGGGAAATCACCAAGATTGAAGGGGGATCCAAATTTACTTTGTCCTTTGTCCATGAGTTTACGGTGAACATACACCCTCCAAATCACCACATTAAAATTTGACACTTTTCTGGGTTCATTTACCATATTTAGGGGATTATGTGCATTTTGTAGGCATTAATGCACATAATTCAAGTTCAAACAATCGGCGCATGAAAGGGTGCACAAGAACGGTCTGGAAAACGATGCTCGTGCCATTTAGTAAATTCTCATGCCTTTTACAAGGAATGGACATATATTTCGATGAAATGTGTGGCAATAGTCAACCACAAACGTTTGTTTATTGGATTTTCAACTATAGAAAAAATGAAATAAATGATTGAAAAACATGACGCCTAGCATGGTGCCATGGTATGACCTCACCATGCCCTGGTGAAAATTTGAGAAGGTTTGGCTTACATCGTCATGCATGCCCTTCATAAATTGAACCATCTCGTCGGGGAAGTTCCATGCTTTTGAGGGGGAAATCACCAAAATTGAAGGGGAATCCAAATTTTCTTTGTTCTTTCCCCTGGAGTTTTTTCCTACGAAGAGCATACACCCTGTAAATCACCGTGTTCAAATTTGCCATTTTTTCGGGCTCATTTACCATATTTATGGGATTATGTGCATTTTCTAGGCATTTGGCACATATAAATCCAATCCATCTACAGTTGCACGGATGTGATGTGAGGGACGTGGATTATCGTTCGATTACGGCGCATCCTACGGTGCACACGCGATCCGCGTGGCTGGGGTTCTGGCCAATTGTAATGCAACACAGAATAGCCTTAGCGCACAATGTTTCAGAAAGCGACCAAGATGAACCGTGTGCAATAATGAACGAGCAAAATTGTAAGGCAATCCAAATTTCCTTTGTCGTTTGTCGTTGAGCTCTTAAAACCACCGCACTGTACGGCTGCCCGGTCCCTCCGTCCCAGAGCTCTCTCCAAGCGTCATTCATGGCACCGCAACGCACAGTAACTGGTAAGGAAGCGATGGCATCCCGCCGCACCGCGTTCCTCGCCGCCCGCGGCCGCACACATGATAAAGAAGCGATGGCATCTCGCTGCACCATGTTCATCGCCGCCGCCGGCCACACAGTTACGTGGGCGGACTTTGAGGCTGCCATGGCCGAATGGGCGGTGGATCTAGAGGCAGCCAAAGCCACACAGGAGGATCAGAAAAGGCAGAAAGCAGTCAAGAAAAGAGAGTCCTGCCGCCGCAAGAAAGAAGAGGCCGCACACCATGGTGAGGAGAGTTTGGTGGAGATCGAAGCACGATTGGTTGCCGGCTACAAGGCCGGGAAGGAGAACGCCGGCGTCTGGCCAGCATGCCCCAATGGAAGCATGTGAGAAGTAGTTTAAGTTTGTAGTATTAGAGCAAATTACCAGTATGTCGGAGTAATGGGCCACGGGTAGGCTCACCCGTGTCCCAAGATTTATCAAGACTTTGGGCCAGTGGCTGGGCCCCAAGCCGAAACTCCGTCCTCTGAGGCTGGCTGGCTCAGCGGTCGGCTGCCAGACGGGCGACCCAAGACTACGGCGCTCTGAGCGGCCGGCTCCTGGCGGCCGCCTTCCTGGGAGGGCGGCAACAGGCAAGCGGCCACTTCGCGACTACGGGGCGGCCGAGCTCCGATCGAGAGTACAAGTCAAAGCATGGCTATAGTGAGGAACGACACCTCACACATCCGAGACAAGCGTGGCTACAGTGCTCCGTACAGGTGGAGATCTCCACACGACGGAGCACTGTGCCGTATCTACCCTGACATCGCTCCGGGTAGGCGGAGCCCTGTTCCCCATGACGGCCTGTTGGTACGGCCTGCCAGAGGCGGGCCCTATCGGGCAGTGACCCCAAGGAAGACGACGGAAGCTCGACCAGGCGGATGCAAGCGGAGCCGGCCTCCAGCAGGCGGCCGTCCCTCATCCCGAGGCACGCACGCCATTAAGCTGATAAGACCAGATGTGGCTACAGTAACCTCCCGCAGGCGGCGGGACTATAGCCATGCAAAGATGACCAAGCCCTCATCACCAGCAACACGGCTACAGTGCGCAGCCGCCAACCAGTCGGCGGGACCCGCCAGGCGGCGGGCCCCAGCGGTCGGCGAAGAAGCCGGAGGCTAGAGACACTGACAGCCGGGCCCAGCAGCCAGCCAGATTACTATTGTACCCCTGGGGGGTAGGTCTATATAAACCCCCCAGGCCACCCATCCAAAGGGTTCGACCCCATTAGAACTAGCCACCCCCTAGAGCAGGAGGAGAGCTAAGTCTTGCCTCCCTCTGCCTCTAGCACACAGCTCGAGGAGCACCATTGTATCACTTGTGCCTTAGTGATCATGTGGAGACCCCACAGAGCAGGACTAGGGGTGTTATCTCCTAGGAGAGCCCCGAATCTGGGTAAAGTATGCCGGCGTTCGTGTCTACGCCTTATCCCGCTTCCAGGCACCGGCGACGTTCTACTCGCTCCCACCATGATAAGCCATCCATTGGCATATGTCGCACCCAACCCCCGACATTTGGCACCCACCATGGGGTGAGGTGCACCATCTCCCGGAGATCTGCTCTGGACGGGAACCTTGTTCCTTCCTAGCGAGCGAAGCCAGCCCAGCACACCCGACGGCGTCAGCCTCGACGCGCTGCATGGCATGGAGATCGCCTGCGCGGCGAGTTCCCTCGCTGACCTCGTCGGCGAGATCGACCTCTCCGACGAGACGGCCTCCGACGCGGGCACAAGTTGCCCCGAGAGCCGCCTCGTCAGCCTCCTCGACCAGCTCCATGTCACCAGCGAGCCTGCTGTGGACCTGGAGTCCGTCGGCTCGACCGATCCGATGATCGTCGACTCCGACACAGCGTCGCTCGACGCGTTTCCCACCAATGTGGTGGTCTACGACGAGACGCCTCCTCGCGAGTACAGCGGCGGGAGCACCGTCATGGAGGTGCTCATCATCAACAGCGAGGAGCACTCGGACGGGCGTGCTCAATATCCCCTCGAGGCCACCCTGCACGACCTTACGGCGCCTGTTCCCGAGGGCGCGGATGTTGAGGTGCTGGAGGCACGCCACCTCCAACTCATCGAGAGTGCTGGCCGCCTGGCCAGCATGCGCCGGCTATCGGAGGCCTATCGGCGCGAGATGGACCGGGCCGTAGGCGGCACGCCGGCTCCTGGGGGGCCCAACCGCCTCGGCACAGTTCGGCAGCGTGGCGCGACCATCGCCACCATGTTTGGGGCGGAGCGCCCCATCTACGCCACGCCTGCAGAGAACATCCGGGCCGCCCAGGCGGTAACGGATGAGCTGAACAAGTACAACGGCGATGAACTTCGCCACATGAAGGAGCGAGTCCAACAGCTCCTGGACGCAGCTGCCGCACAGCACGTGGCCGCATGCCGCGCTGAAGACCCAGCCGGACGAAACAACGAGCCGCCCCCACGCCGAGATCATGGGGCGACCTCCCGGACACTGACAGGTGGCGCCCGCGGAGGAAAGGGCAACGAGCCGGCTGTTAGCCGCAGTCGGACACGCATCTCCATTGAGCAGAATGAGGAAGGCCGCCCTCGTGCAGTAGAGCGGCGAGGCGACCTGCTGCCTCCCCCGCCTCGTGGAGCAAGATACCCCACTCCGCCTCCCGTCTCGCACCCGACACTCGGCGACCGCCTTGGCCGCCAAGAAGGAGTCGGAGAGAATGATGCTCGCCACCAGATCGATCGTCTCAACCGATCCCTGGCGCCTGAAGAAGAAGATGCGCTGGGCCGGCCCTACTTCGGCCCCCGAATCCGAGATGAGCCTTTCCCCAAGGGGTTCACCCTCCCACGAGACACGCCCAAATACACCGGCTCCGTGAAGCCGGAGGACTGGCTGGTTGACTACTCCATCGTCGTCAGCATAGCAAACGGCAACAAGCGCGTTGCCGTGAAGTACGTCCCGCTTATGCTTCAGGGCATTGCTCGGACGTGGCTCAACAGCCTGAAGCCCCCCAGCATCAACAGCTGGGTTGATTTCACCGAGGTCTTCATCCGCAACTTCACCAGCACTTACAAGCGGTCCCCCAAGCCCCAACAGCTCTCCTTGTGCGTCCAAGGGCCCATGGAGTCAACTCGCGACTACCTCACGCGCTGGACCGAGCTGCGCAATTCCTGCGAAGGCGTGCATGAGGTGCAGGCAATCGAGTACTTTACTGCCGGGTGCCGAGAGGGCACCCTCCTCAAGCATCGACTCCTCTGCGATGAGCCCGAGACCCTCAATGAGCTGCTGGTCATCACCGACAAGCACGCCATGGCCGACTCCTCCATGAAGGCGGAAATCCTGGTCGACGCGTCCGGCAAGGTGGCACCTGAGGCACCTCGGACTTCGGCTGGTGACACCTGTCGGCGACAGCAACCAGGTGATAACAAGCGAAAGGCCACCCAGCCGGCTTCCACTAGCGGGCAGGTGGCGACGGTCGAGGATCAGCAGCCAGAAGGGCAGCTAGCCCCCAAGCGACAGAAGGGCGGCAAGTCCAATTGGTTGCCCGCCTTCTCTTATGAGCAAACCTTAGATGCACCCTGCAAATTCCATAGCGGTGTGAAGCCCTCCAACCACACCACTCGGAAGTGTCACTGGCTCACCAGAATTGCCAAGGGAGATGGACTCCTGCCTCCTCCGCCTACCGGACCGCCGCCTCCTCAGCCCCAGCAGCCGGCGGCCCGACCAGTCGGTGCCTTGCAAGACGAGTACTCGGAGGAACACGGAGCTTATGTTGTGTTCACCAGCATGGCCGATGACAGACGCAGCAGATGTCAACAACAAGAAGAAGTTCAAGTTGTGGCCTCCAACACTCCAGAGTTCATGCATTGGTCCGAGAAGCCTATCAGTTGGAGTAGGGCCGACCACCCGGAAGTAATGCCTTCCCCTGGTTTGTACGCCCTGGTCCTAGAAGCAACCCTTGCAACGGAGAGGCGAGCGGCCCGTTTCTCCAGAGTCTTGATAGATGGCGGCAGCAGCATCAACATCCTGTACCACGACGATGGAGAAGTTGGGAATCAAGCAGAAGCAGCTCATCCCCAGTCGGACTGTGTTCCATGGTATAGTTCCTGGCCTTTCCTGCTCACCAATCGGCAAGACCCAGATTGATGTCCTCTTCGGAGACAAGAATCACTTTTGCCGAGAGCCAATTTGGTTTGAAGTGGTGGACCTTCAGAGCCCCTACCATGCATTGCTAGGCCGGCCTGCTCTAGCCAAATTCATGGCAGTCCCCCACTACGCCTACCTCAAGATGAAGATGCCGAGTACCAAGGAATCCTGACAGTAGTCGGAGATTACAAGAAGTCGGTCACTTGCGCCGCGGATAGCAGCCGGCTGGCCGAGTCCCTCGTGATTGCAGCTGAGAAGCGGCTCCTTGACCGGGTGGTGGCGCTGGCAGGCAAGAAGCCGGAGATGTCACCCACACCCCAGGAGTCGGAGGCTGAGGGCTCGTTCAAGCCGGCCAAGGAAACAAAGAAAATACCCTTGGACGCAGAGCACCCAGAGAGGCACGCTGTCATAGGCACAGGCCTTGACAGCAAATAGGAAGGCGAGCTCATCGATTTCCTCCATGAGAATCGGGACATCTTCGCATGGTCCCCCAAGGACATGTCGGGTGTTCCGACGGATTTCGCCGAGCACAAGCTACACGTTCGACCTGACGCCAAGCCGGTCAGGCAGCCCTTGCGCCGCTTGTCAGAAGAGAAGAGAAGAGTTGTTGGAGAAGAGATAGCCCGACTCCTAGCAACCGGATTCATCATGGAAGTATTCTTCCCAGAGTGGCTGGCCAGCCCAGTCCTAGTATTGAAGAAGAACAAGCAGTGGCGCATGTGCATAGACTACACCAGCCTCAACAAAGCCTGCCCCAAGGATCCCTTTGCTCTGCCAAGGATTGATCAAGTGATAGACTCCACAGCCGAATGTGAGCTGTTGAGTTTCTTGGATGCATACTCAGGATATCACTAGATAAAGCTGAACCCGACCGATAGGTTGAAGACCGCTTTCATCACACCATTTGGAGCCTTCTGCTACCTGACCATGACGTTCGGCTTGAGAAATGTCGGCGCCACATTTCAGCGTTGCATGCAGAAGTGTCTCCTCAAGCAACTCGGCAGAAATGCCCATGTATATGTGGATGATGTGGTGGTGAAGACGGAGAAGCGCGGCACACTGCTGGAGGACCTCAAGGAGACCTTTGAGAATTTGCGCCGATTCCAGATCAAGCTCAACCCGAAGAAATGTGTCTTTGGAGTACCAGCCGGCCAGCTTCTTGGTTTCCTGGTCTCAGAGCGCGGCATAGAGTGCAATCCTGTGAAGATCAAGGAAATTGAGATGATGAAGGTGCCCACCCGATTGCTGGACCTGCAGAAATTCACCGGCTGCCTGGCGTCAGTCAGCCGTTTCATCAGCCGGTTGGGCGAGAAGGCTCTTCTCCTATACCAACTCATGAAGAAGACCACTTTTTTGAGTGGAACGACAAGGCGGACGAAGCATTTCTCCAACTCAATAAGATGTTGGCAACCCCGCCTGTCCTGGCAGCTCCGACCGAGAAGGAGCCCATGCTCATCTACATTGCAGCCACCAGTCGGGTTGTCAGCATAGTCATGGTAGTAGAGCGCAAGGAGAAGGACAAAGCCTTGCCGGTCTAGAGACCGGTGTATTACTTGAGCGAAGTATTGTCCGCCTCCAAGCAAAACTACCCCCACTACCAGAAGATGTGTTACGGCGTGCATTTTGCCGCCAAGAAGCTGAAGCCTTACTTCCAAGAGCACCCCATAACTGTCGTCTGCACAGCCCCGCTTGCCGAGATCATTGGAAGCCGGGACGCCTCAGGCCGAGTGGCTAAATGGGCTATTGATCTGGGCCCTTATGCCATCTACTACCAGACTCACACCGCCATCAAATCACAAGTGTTGGCCGACTTCCTCGTCGATTGGGCCGAGACCCAATATTTCCCGCCTGCACCAGACTCCACTCATTGGCGGATGCATTTTGATGGTTCAAAAATGCGCACTGGTCTGGGAGCCGGCGTCGTCCTCACCTCTCCCAAGGGTGACAAGCTCAAATACGTATTGCAAGTCCACTTCGCCGCCTCCAACAACGTAGCAGAATATGAGGCACTCATACACGGGCTCCGGCTTGCCAAGGAACTCGGCATTCGCCAGATCCTGTGCTATGGTGACTCCGACTTGGTGGTCAAGCAGTCATCAGGCGACTGGGACGCCAAGGATGCAAATATGGCGAGCTACCGCTTCCTCGTGCAGCAACTCAGCGGATACTTTGATGCATGTGAGTTCCTTCATGTGCCAAGGAATGACAACAAGCAAGCAGATGCCTTGGCACGGATCGGCTCCACCCGACAGGCAATACTAGTCGGCATCACCTTACGCCGCCTTCTGAAGCCGTCTGTCAAGCCGTCTCCTGATTCAAACTCCATCTTTGTGCCGGCCCCCCTCGAAGCAGTCGGATCCGACTTGGCGACCCCAGAGGCCGGCACAAGGGTTTCGACAGGCGGCCCAGCGACTGCTACAGCCGCGCCCGGCCCGGGGACTTCAGAACCCGGCCCGAGGACTTCGGAGCCCGGCCCGGGGACGTCACCAGTCGGCCCGGGGACTTCGTCAGCACAGCAGGCAGAAGTCGCTGCCAACCCGCCGCCTCCCGGCCCAACCGCCCTCGTACAAGTTGCAGAGGTTGCAGTCGAAGAAATTGCGGTGCCATCATGGGCTCAGCCGATCCTCAAGTTCTTGGTGAATAAGGAACTGCCAACCGATGAAATCCTAGCCCGACAAATACATAGGCGGGCTACAGCTTACACCATAGTCAACAAAGAGCTGGTACGACGAAGCATCACAGGAGTTTACTAACGGTGTGTGGTGTTGGACCAAGGCCAAGCAATACTCAATCCACCAGGGCGAGTGCGGCCACCACGAGGCTTCAAGATCACTTGTGGCCAAGGCTTTCAGCTACGGGTTCTTCTGGCCAACCGCCCTGGAAGAGGCCAAAGAGCTAGTTCAGAAGTGTCAAGGGTGCCAGAGGTTCCGCTCCAAGCCACACCTACCGGCTTCTGCACTCAAGACCATTCCCATAGCCTAGCCTTTTGCTGTGTGGGGATTGGATATGGTGGGACCCTTCAAGATCGGCCGCGGTGGCATGACTCACTTGCTGGTTGCTGTGGACAAGTTTACCAAGTGGATAGAGGCAAAACCAATCAAGAAGCTGAATGGGCTGACTGCCATGACCTTCATCGCGACATCACCACGCGATACGGCATCCCACACAGCATCATCACCGACAACGGCACCAACTTCACCAAGGGAGCCTTGGCTCGTTTCTGTGCAACACAGGGCATCCGCCTGGACTTAGCATCCGTTGCTCACCCACAGTCAAACGGCCAGGTGGAACGCGCAAACGGCCTCATTTTGTCCGGCCTCAAGCCCCAACTGGTCGAGCCTCTGGAGCATTCAGCCAGCTGCTGGCTCGACGAGCTGCCAGCCGTCCTCTGGAGCCTGCGCACAACTCCAAACAAGTCAACGGGCTTCATGCCGTTCTTCCTCGTCTACGGTGTCGAAGCCGTCATCCCGATGGATATTGAATTCGACTCCCCAAGAGTCACCATGTACACCGAGGTGGATGCCAAGGAAGCACGAGAAGACGGCGTCGACTTGCTGGAGGAAGGCTGACTGTTGGCACTCAGCTGGTCGGCCATCTACCAGCAGAGTCTGCGTCGATACTACAGCCGCAAGGTGAAGCCAAGGTCCTTCCTGGAGTGAGACCTTGTGCTCCGGCTGATCCAGCAAACAGCCAGATAGCACAAGCTCTCGGCACCTTGGGAATGCCCTTTTATCATCAGTAAGGTGTTGGGCAACGACGCCTACTATCTGATCGATGCCCAGAAGCCCAGAGCGCACAAGAGAGATGATTCAGGCAAAGAAACGGAGAGGCCGTGGAACGCAAACCTCCTCCGAAGGTTTTACAGTTGAAAGCAGTATGTATCACGCTACCTTTTGTACTATGTATAAAGACTCCGGGTCCCCTGAGAAGAGCTCGGGGACTGCCCTCTTTTTATCTATATGATAAGTGTCATGCTTATGAGAATGTATACTCTATTTCCTTCCGCCTGGCACCGGGTTTGACCAGTCGGCCCGGAGCCTTGCTGCCTTCTACAATATGCTGCCTCCTGCAACCGGACAAGTAGTGTGCCGGCACCCAAAGCTTCCTTTGTCAGAAGTCACGGCTCGCAGAGCGACTGCATGGCGGGCAAAGGATGCAAAGAAGTGCCCCACACGAAAAAACGACTAAGGAAGAAAAGCGCATATAGTAGAAGGCGGCATCGCACCCAGTCGTCTGGCCGCCTGGCAGCCGGACGGCCGGCCTCCACCTTACTATCCAAAGCTCTGAATGGCTAAGTCCTAGCCTCCCTCACAAACGGCCAGAGTGCTCAAGCCAGCCGTGGTCCACAGAGCGGCCGCCTGGCTGGTGAAAGCAAAGCCAGAGGGTCGGCGGCAAAGGAAAAAACCAAGGAGAAAAAGGAAAAAAGAGTGGAGGTCAGCATAGCAACCACAAGCAATGATAAAATATTTTACATGGATAAAGGCCTCCGGCCAGCATTCAAACAGAGTTTGATATACACCCCGAGGGTGGAATTGTGCGAATTTAACAAAGTGTTCAGAACAGCAAACAGAGAAGCAGATAAAATCCTAAGGAGCGGCAGAAGACTCCAACTGGGCGGTCCCGGTTGGCGCAGCAGAGGACTCCGGCTGGGCGGTGCCGGTTGGTGCGGCAGAAGGATCCGGCCAGCCGGTGCCGGATGGCGTGGCCAAGGGCTTCGGCTGAACGCTGGAGTCAGCCGCACCACCTGGCGTGGCAGGCGGCTCCATCTGAGCAGAGGGATCGCCGGTAGCAGGTGGGGCGTTGGAGTCCTGGAGGACGGAGTCGGTGGCATCCGTCGGAGGAATGGGCAGCGGGTCCACCCCCACCTGAACGCCTCCAGTAGCAAGCGGCGCCTTGGTGCGTGGCTTGTTGATTGAGGCCCGGTCAGGTTGGGGCTGACCGTCCGCCCTGACCTCCGGCATGTCAATGTCGCTCTCGTCTTCCTCCTCCTCCTCCTCCTCCTCCTCTTCCTCCTCCCCGTCCTTCCCTTCGTCGCTGGAGTCGATGACTTCAGCGGAATCTTCGCTGTCCTCCGAGTTTAGCCCGAGCCACTCATGCGGAGCTTCGCCGCCTTCCTCGACCACCTCCGGCACAAAGACATTGGTGTCGGTGAAATCGGCGATCGCCGCCGCCCTGTTGACAAGCTCAGCTTCCACCACCGCCAGCTCCTCCTGCGCCTCCAGCCGGAACGTGGCTAACTGGGCTAGATCCAGCCCAGGGTACCACACCTTGACGAATTCCAAGGCCCGGCGCGCTCCTGCCCGGGCTGCTGAGCCCTTCCAGGCCTCCAGGCGGTCGGCCGCCACCTCTAGCCAGTCGGCAGTCCGACTTGGGGTGCATGGAGCCGGCAAGCCTGGCCAGAGGGCGGAGACCGTCTGGGCTCCGATGCGCTGCAGCAACGCAGCAAGCGGTGAGCAGGCCGAAGTCGGGCCTGAATGCTGAGAACCTGTTCACCAAGAGTCTGGGGGGCATCAGCGGCGATCTGCACACCCTCTGCCCTCCGCTCCTTGCGCTGGGCCTCGATCATCTGGGTAGCGGCCACAGAATGGCCCGGGAGGAAGTCTGTCCGGGCAGAAGAAGAAAAAGGCCAAGGCTATAAGCAAGGGTTGGTAACTCAAAACAAGAAACTAAGAGAATAGGGCTTACCATCGACCAAGTCTTCGATGCTGCTGAAGCAAGCCGTCACTTGGGCCTCCCTGTCGGCCCAAGCAGAGTGCTCAAGCTCGAACTCGGCAAGGAGGCTGGTCTCCGCCGTCTCCGCCTTCAACTGGGCCGCCTTGAGGGTTTCCGCCTGTTCGGCAAGTTGGGCGGCCAGGCGGTCCCGCTCCTCCGCCAGCTTGCTGCACTCCGCCTCCTTGCCACGCAGGGCGGTCTTGGCTTCGCCCAGCTGCTGCTACAGGTCGGCATTGGCCTCTGAAGAAAGAAAGAAAAGAAGAAGGCATCAGTCAAGCAGACAAGACAAAGGAAAGAAATGACCGAGGAGATTCGGCCCGACTGCTCAGCAGTCGGCCCGAAACTCAGGGACTACAGCCCGCGAGCATGCTAGCACGCCCCCGCGGAAAAGAAGTAGTCGACAAGGGAAAAAAGAACAACTGAGGAGATTCGGTCTGACTGCTCAGCAGTCGGCCCCGGTGCTGAGGCCGCCTTCTCCAGATAGCAGCGCGTAGGGATGCGGACCAAAGGAACCAGGACCGTCACCACCGTATTATCAACTGACGGCACCAGCGGCGCCACGGGCTGCTCGTCCCGCGGCTCGCTAACTGGCGGAGGCGGCAGGGGCGGGGACGGCGGCACAAAGACGTCCGGCATGGCTATATCGCCGCCCTCCTGCTCCCGGATCTGGTAGTCGCCGCCGGCTCCTCCGGACGACACCTCAAAATCAGGTGGAGGCGGCGCAGTGTTGAGGGGGGCCACGAGTAGCGGCTCTTGGCGGTGGGCGGCCTCCGCGAGCCGCTCCTTCTCCACGGCCTGGGCTTCCGCCTGCGCCAGCGCCCTCGCGGCAGACAAGTCCGCCTGCTCCTTGGCCAGGCGGTCGGCCTCTGCCTCTTCGCGCGCCTCCCGCGCATTCCGCTCTGTCGCCTCCCGGAGGTCGGCAGCCGGGTCGATGCGCCGGCTGGTCGAGGAGGTCGCTGCCGACCTAAGGACTGAGCCGGCGCCCGATTTCTCGAGGGTCAGCGGGGCCCTGAAACGAGAAGACAAGTCAGAAGGTTTTTGCGCCAGATTGATAAAAACAACGAGGAGTAAGAAAATGATGCTTACACCGACACCATAACTGGCACCTTCGGCTGCCGTTGATATGGAGTCACCCTGGCCGTGGTCTCTTTCCGCCTGGTCACCGCGGCTGGGTTCTTGGGCCTCTTTGGGGCGTTGCCGAACAGGGTCGAGCCCTGTTTCCGCTTGCGCTTGCCGCCTGGGGCGGGCAGCCCGGAAGAGGGGCCGGCACCGGTGGTGGCGGAGCTCCAGGCAGGGCGCGGCTCGTCTTCATCTTCGTTGTCATCAGGCCAAGCCTCCACGCCGCCGCCTCCCTCGGAGCCGCCTGCTCCACTACTGCCGTCCGCTCTGCCACCGCCGCCTGTCGCATCGTCGACCAGGGCGGCCGCCCCCAAGTCGGGGTCGTCCACGTCACATTCCGCCCTGTCCGCCTGCAGGTTATCACCCGGCCCCAGGAGGGCGGCCGTGGCTTCGGACATATAAATCTGCAACCGAGAAGGAATTGAGTCATGCAGAGGAAACAGTTCGAAGCAAGAGGACAAAAAGAGGAAACTTACAGCTGGAGGCGGGTTGTGGCGAGAGTATGGCCACTTCCCATACCACCACTCCTTCTTCGACATCTTGAGGTCAGAGATCTCGTTTACCATCCGCGAGACTTCAGCAGGCGGCATCCCCTTCATGCACAGCCGGCATGGATCACGGTGTCCGCCCATCCGAAAGAACGGATGAGGGCACCTCTGGAGCGGGAGGACCCGGCGCTCCACGAAGGCGACAAGGAGGTCGGAAGCCATGAGGCCCTCCGACTCCTGGAGCACTCGGAGTCGGCCGATGGCGGCCGCCGCATCCGCCGACACCGGCTTCGGCTTGTACTTCCAGGAGACGCGGGCTCCGGTGGGGGGGGCGGCCTCGTAGGCCGGCAGGTTGAGGAAGTCGGCAGCAGGGTCCACGTTCTCGACGTAGAAATAGGACTGCTGCCACATCTTCACCGACTGTGCCAGCTTGATGACGGGGAAGGCGTTTCGCTTCACCGGCCGGTGCACGGCGACGAAGCCCCCGCACTCGGCCGCCGTCTCCTTGGCGGAGGTGCCGAGCTTTCAATAAAAGAATGCTCCCCACAGCTTGATTGTGGGGAAGATGCCGAGGTAGCCCTCGCACGCCATGACGAAGGCGAAGAGCAAGGTCACGGCGTTGGGCATGAGGTGGTGAGGTTGAAGGTTGTAAAAGTCGAGGAAGGTGCGGAAGAAGTTGCTCGCTGGGAGGCCGAAGCCCTGCAAGAAATGCGAGTGGAAGACGACCCGCTCGCCTTCCTGCGGCGCCGGCAAGATCTCCGTCTCCGGCGGCACCCGCGCCTTGACGAAGGCCGCGCTGGGCATCCGGCGCGTGTCGTGGAGGAAGGCGATGTGATCCTCGATTACGGTCGATCCATCTCAGTCGCCCATGGCTCCGGCTAGCGGCGCGGAGACGAGGGACGCGTCGGCGGCGAGCGACGGCGGCAGCGCTTCGGCAGCAGCAACAGCGGAGGCTGAGAGGAGAAGAAGAAGAGTGGGAGGGGACGCAGGAGCTCTGCCGAACCCCTTCCCCCTCCCTACTTATAGCGTCCGGGCTATGTAGCCGAGGGGGCGGGACGTGGGGTCGTGGGATTAACTGCGCCCACGTCCCCACGATCCCCCGTCTTCCGCATGCATTTACCCCATCGTGAATGATCGTGGGAATGGCAACTGCCCCCTCCGGCGCAGTAAATCCGCCCGGTTGCCGAGGTGTGGTAGTGGCGGGCTCGGCCCAGTGTCATGTCCCATCTAGAGCGTGGGGTGGCAGGCTTGCCAGGCTAACGTGTGTCATGTGGCGCGTTCGTGGCGGGCGGCCGTCTGGGAAGCTTAACACGCACGCCACCTGTTTCCCGCCTGGAAGTTCAAAATCAACCATATAGCTCCGCCTGGGCGAGGCCAGCTTGAGCAGTCGGTTGGCCGCGAGACGGACCGACATTTTCCCAGAACTCGGTGAGGGGGGAAGCCACTGAGACTTCGCGGCCCCTCGACCACGATGCATCACCGGCTTCGGGGACTACTGTCGGAGTAATGGGCCACGGGTAGGCTCACCCGTGTCCCAAGATTTATCAAGACTTTGGGCCAGCTCCGCTTGGCTGGGCCCCAAGCTGAAACTCCGCCCTCTGAGGCCTGCTGGCTCAGCGGTCGGCTGCCAGAGGGCGGGCGACCCAAGACTACGGCGCTTCGAGCGGCCGGCTCCTGGCGGCCGCCTTCCTGGGAGGGTGGCAACGGACAAGCGGCCACTTCGCGACTACGAGGCGGTCGAGCTCCGATCGAGAGTACAAGTCAAATCATGGCTACAGTGAGGAACGACGCCTCACACATCCGAGACAAGCGTGGCTACAGTGCTCCATACAGGTGGAGATCTCTACACGATGGAGCATTGTGCCGTATCTACCCTGACGTCGCTCCGGGTAGGAGGAGCCCTGTTCCCCACGATGGCCTATCGGTACGGCCTGCCAAAGGCGGGCCCTATCGGGCAGTGACCCCAAGGAAGACGGCGGAAGCTCGACCAGGCGGATGCAAGAGGAGCCGGCCTCCAGCAGGCGGCCGTCCCTCATCCCGAGGCATGCACGCCATTAGGCTGATAAGACCAGATGTGGCTACAATGGCCTCCCGCAGGCGGCAGGACTGTAGCCACGCAAAGATGACCAAGCCCTCGTCACCAGCAACACGGCTAAAGTGCGCAACCGCCAACCAGTCGGCGGGACCCGCCAGGCGGTGGGCCCCAGCGGTCGGCGGAGAAGCCGGAGGCTGGAGACACTGACAGCCGAGCCCAGCAGCCGGTCAGATTACTATTGTACCCCTGGGGGGTAGGTCTATATAAACCCCCTAGGCCACCCATGCAAAGGGTTTGACCCCATTAGAACTAGCCACCCCCTAGAGCAGTAGGAGAGGTAAGTCTTGCCTCCCTCTGCCTCTAGCACACAGCTCGAGGAGCACCATTGTATCACTTGTGCCTTAGTGATCATGCGGAGACCCCGCGGAGCAGGACTAGGGGTGTTATCTCCTAGGAGAGCCCCGAACCTGGGTAAAGTATGCCGGCGTTCGTGTCTACGCCTTATCCCGCTTCCAGGCACCGACAACGTTCTACTCGCTCCCACCATGATAAGCCATCCATTGGCATATGTCGCACCCAACCCCCAACACAGTAGTACTTTAAGTTTCTAGTATTAACGTACAATGTCGGTAAGAGTATCCTTTGAGGGCTTTGAGCGTTGATTAGCATGTGTGACTGTGTGCGCTTTTTTGCGTTAATCATTAGAAGATCACAAAACACACGGTTTCTATGCCATACCCGTGTGCGTTTTTTGCATTAATGATCCATAAGTCTCTTACGTGTGCGATGGTTCCTAATAAATCAGGCGTACCATTGACCGAAAAAATGGACTACACGTGTACATTTTTTTGAGACGGGAACTGCCAATTTTCTGTTTTCTCGCACACGAGTATTTACACGCTTTGTCTCCATTGTGTGTTTCCCCCGCCCAAGTTTCAAGTTTTGCGGCGAAATTTTCATTAGGCGCACAATTTCAGAATTTATTCCTCCAACCACATCCCCACTGTCCCTACCTACAGAGCATCGCCGCGCAAGCCCAACCACATATCACATGGAGCTCGAGGAGCTGATGGCGGTCCATGGCACGATGGCCGCTATGCGTGTTGACCCGGAGGAACACTTCGCCAACGCCAACGCCGACATGGTGCAGGCTCTGGCCCAGAAGAAGTGCCCTGGCGACTACCCCCTAGGACTTAACAGGTATGATCTGACCAGCTAAATCTTACCAATACCACTTGCAATGGCTATGTTTTGTACGGTTGATGTATTAAGCATATTCGTGCCTTGTTTATTTCAGTACTGCACACTGTGTCATGTTCAAGTATTAACTATTTAGTTCAATTTCACCAATACCAGCAACAAACTTTGCTACCATGCTACTCTCCGCAATGAAGATATACTAGAGATGTTGTTCATTTGCTATTTTTGGTGGATGCTAACCCTGTTGTATTTAACATTGTCGGATTTCGGGTTCCGGTAGACCCTCAAGGTTTGAACACTGGGGTGCGCAAGGAGATCACACGTCCAGCCTACCCATGTCTCACCGCCTCGCCAGGATCTAAAACTACACGAAGAGCAACACAAGGGACACGAGATTTATACTGGTTCAGGCCACCATTGTGGTGTAATACCCTACTCCAGTTTGTGGTGTGGCGGATTGCCTCTGGGGCTAATGAAGAACAGTACAAGGGAAGAACAGCCTCACGAGGGTCTGTTCTTGGCTGGGGCGATGAACTGCTAGGGGAGTTCAGTCGCCTCTCTCTCTCTCTCTCTATGTCTCGGATGTGGATCTGATACCCTGCCCTATGTCTCAGATTGTGGATCCCCCGATCCCTCTACCCTGTGGGTGGCTAGTCCTATTTATAGGCGAAGGCCCCGGGCCTCTTCCCAAATATTGAGCGGGAAGGGCGCCAACAATTGGCCATTTTGAAGGGGAACATCTAGTACACTTATCCTGACTAAAGTTGGTCCTCACCTGCCAAAGACCCTGACGATGACGCCGGCTTGGGTTCCACGATGACCTTCGTCCTGCCGTCCTGCTGATCTTGGTCTTGTTGCACCAAAATGGTTGCCTTTGCTTGATACCCTCGCCTGCGCTTGCCCCCTTTGCACCAAAAAGGAAACAAGGACTCTGCGCAGGCCGGCACCCGCCTGGCGCCCGCTTGGCCTTGGTCGTCATGGCTTGCGTCACGGGCACCTCGTGAGGTACCCCGCCTTGATCTCTCCGCCTCCTCACGAGCCAGCCTGATGAGGCCATGTCTGAGGAAGCCTCCTGTCGGCCGCCCCGCGAGGCTTGGCCCCTCGCGAGGGTCTTGAGCATGTGTTGATGAAGATGGGCCGTATTGGGCCACTCCTTGTGCCACGCTGCAGGCCGCAAGCAGGCAAATCTGGGTACCCCCATTCCCAGAACGCCGACAGTAGCCCCCGGGCCCAAGGCACGCTTGGACTTGGCTTAGCAGAGAAGCGAAGAGGCAAGTGCGGAGCATCGCGGGCCCCAATAGCCTGCGGCCTTGGGCGTCGCGTGGCGGTTGGTTGGACGTGGGCATCCTGGCTCCCCCATGACGCCTCGGTAACTACACGATTTGACAAGTCCTTGCATGCAAAATGGGTCATGATTACCTGTGATCATGGAGGCCGTCGGTTGGCCTCCCTCAGCTATATGTACGGAATGGCGCGAGCCCCTCGGTTCATCCCTCCTTGCTACTCTTCGTCTTCTTCTCAGCCGCTCGCCATCCCCATGGCCCCACCGAAGAGGTTCTCGGCCGCGGAGAAAGGGAAGGCTCGCCAGGAAGGGCCCGGCTCCCCTCCGACCAAGCGCGGCCGGGGCGCCCTCGCAAGCACCCCACGGCCCCTGTTGCGGCCTCCGGTGGCCGTGGAAGCAGCCTCTGCGCAGCGGTGGGCGTCTGGCTGCCATCGAGAGGTACACTGGGGCTGCGCGACCCCCAAGGCCATGCTTCCGCTCGGCGGAGGTGCTGCCGGAGTTCGTCGTGTGGTCGGCGGACCCGGCCGGCACCTGGCTCCAGCTTCCCCGCTTCTTCATAGGTGACCTTCCGGCTGGTGCCCCAGGCGGCCTTTGGCTTCAGGCAGATGGCTGCTGCAGCAGGGCCTCTTGGGTTACCCTGGAGGTCTCCACCGCCGGGGAGGCGGCCTTGACCCGCAGCGGGCAAACATTTGCCCGCTTGCGCGGCCTGTGCCGACGATGCACTCTGCACTTCAAGTTCAACGGCGACGCCACCCTCTATGTGAGGGTGTTCGGGGAAGACGGCCGCCGTGCCGGATGCTGCCTCGAAGACGATGACCGCAGCCGCGCGCCCAGCCCCGGCATTGGTCGGGGTGAAGTTGGCAGAGGGTGCGCGGGCAGTGGAGCCCGAGATCCGGCAAGCTCTGGCGACTCTCCTTCGGATGGAAGCTCCTCCAGTGGTGGTTGTGACCAGCCCCCTCGTTGTCACGCTCGCCTGGGAGAGGGCAGCGGGTCGGCCCGCCGCCGCGCTCTGGTGAAGCGGAAGGCGGACTCCAGCTTAGCTCCGGAGGCAGTATGAGCCTTCGCTAAGAGTTGGCGCCGAGCAAGTCGTCCCCCCTTTTGCTTTCCTTTCTCTCCTGCGCGAAAAGAATGTAATACGTTGCCCCACGGGGCGTGCTGAACTGTTGCTGTTTTAATTGGTGTGTTGTTTCTACTATTTATGTGCTATGTTTTCATTCTTTGTGCCTATGCGTGGAAATCACTTATCTTGGGGGGGCTCGTCGCGGTCCTCACCTCCCGAGGCTAGTGCCTCGTCCTGTGCCTTGTGTCCTGTAGAGTTTAGTCAGCAGGGGTAGTCTCCAGCCTTGGTAGTGAGGGGAACCAACCCAAGCCCCGTGATCGTGTCACGATGCCCGTGGGGCATGGACTGGGAGGGGTGCTCCCGCAGCGGACTCGAACAGGGAAGTTCCAAATTACTGGGCAGAAAAACACTCGCGAGGGTGCCCAAGCTCCTCCCTCATGAGACTTTGTGCGGGAGAAAACGAAACAGACAAGTGAAATGGACGAAGGGTCGCAAGCTCGAAATGGCAACATCTTCAAAAAAAACTTCAAATAGGAACAAACAAGCCAACTGCGGAAAGCAAATGAAAGAAGCCGCGTCCAGCACCTAGTCTAGTCTTCGATGTCTTCTCACCAGCGCGGAGCTAAGTGCTGCCACTGGGCGTGGGCGGGAGCCCCCGAGGCCCGAGGGCGGCACTCCGGAGACTCCGGGGCGTGTACAGCCCCACTCATTATTACGTGAGAGTGTCACGGGCGGCGAGCTTCACAGGCGTTTGCCTTCTTCACAGGCACCGGGCCTTTTTCAAAACACAGCTACTTCACAGGCGTTCGCCTTCCTCACAGGCACCGGGCCTTTTCCCAAAACACTGCAACTTCACAGGCATTCGCCTTCTTCACAGGCACCGGGCCTTTTCCCAAAACACAGCTACTTCACAGGCGTTCGCCTTCTTCACAGCCACCGGGCCTTTTCCCAAAACACTGCAACTTCATAGGCATTCGCCTTCTTCATAGGCACCGGGCCTTTTTATGGGTAAAACCTTCGGAGATGTTGGATGTTCCACGCGTTCTGGACGGGCACCCCCTCCTGGGTCTCCAAGCGTGCGGAGCCGGGCCTGGAAACATGAACAACCTTAAACGGGCCCTCCCACATGGGAGAGAGCTTATGCAGCCCCTCCCTGGAGAGAACCCGTCTGAGCACGAGGTCTCCTACCTCGGGAGTCCTGGGGCGGATGTTGCGGCAGTGGTATCGCCGCAGTGCTTGTTGGTACCTTGTTGCCCGCAGCGCGGCTTCTCGGCGATGCTCCTCCACCAGCAAGAGATCCGTCCCCCGCATGGCGTCCTGCTGCGCTTCGTCGAACGCCAGGACCCACACGGAACAACGTCTGACCTCGTGAGGGAGAATGGCTTCAGCTCCATAAACCAGAAAGAACGGGGTCTCGCCAGTCGGCTTGGTTGTGGTCATGCGGATTGACCACAACACGGACTAGAGCTCGTTGTACCAGCCCCTGCCGCAGGCCTCCAGCTTCTTCTTGAAGGTCCTGGTCTTGAGGCCCCTCAGGACCTCTACGTTGGCTCGCTCGTCCTGACCGTTGCTTCGCGGGTGCGCCACCGAAGCGTAGCATATCTGCGTTCCAAGGTTAGCACAGTATGTTTTGAAGAGGTTACTGGTGAACTGCGAACCGTTGTCGGTGATGATGCGGTTCGGCACCCCGAATCGGCTCACGAGGCCCTTGATGAACTTGACCGTGGAGCCTGCGGGGATGGTGCGGATAGCTTCCACCTCAGCCCACTTGGTGAATTTTTCCACGGCTATGTAGAGGTAGCGGTAGCCCCCTGGCGCCCGAGGGAATGGGCCCAGGATATCCAGTCCCCAGACTGCGAAGGGCCATGAGAGGGGTATAGTCTGCAGGCCTCCCATCGGCTGATGGATCTGCTTTGCATGGAACTGACAGGCCTCGCAAGCTATCACCAGTTCCACAGCGTCATTGAGTGCCATGGGCCAATAGAACCCGCTGCGGAACGCCTTGCCAACGAGAGTTCGTGACGATGAGTGATGCCCACAGTCGCCATCGTGTATGTCTGCCAGTAGCTCCTTCCCTTGCTCCCTGGAAATGCAACGTAGGGACACATCATTCGGTCGTCTTCAGTAGAGCTCCCGGTCCTTAAGGCAGTATGTTGTGGCCTGCCGTGCCACACGCTCCACTTCCTCCTCCTTTTTCGGCAATGTGCCTCGCGTCAGGTAACTCCTGAGCTCCGTGATCCAGCACCCCTCCTGAGGTTCCAGCGCCAGGAGCAGGCGCGCTCCTGATGTCGGACCGCAGACCGGGGCTCCCGAGGCAGGCGGCTGGGGGAGCTCCCCCCGAGGCTGCGCCATGCTTGACAGTGATGGCGTCGCCGAGGGCTTGAAGAGCCGCTCCTCGAAGACGCCGGGCTCCTGAGGTAGCCGCCTGGATGCCCTTTTTGCGATATCATCAGCCTCTTGATTGGTGCCGTGAGGCACATGTTGCAACTCCAGCCCCCAAAACTGCATCTCCATCCTGTGGACCTCCGCGAGGTAGGCTTCCATGTGCTCGTCCATTGGTTCATATATTTTGTTGGAGAAGTTGTCGAGGAGCTGTGAATCACCCTTGATGGTGAGACGCTTCACCCCCAGGGCGACTACAGCCTTCAGGCCTGCTATCAGGCCTTCGTATTTTGCTATGTTGTTGGAGACCTTTTCCCCGTGCTGAAAACAGAGTTGCACGGCGTAGTAAAGCTTGTCTTGAGTGGGGGATACGAGTACCACACTAGCCCCCACGCCGTGTCGGGAGAATGCCCCGTCGAAGTACATGACCCATCCGTCCGGTGCCTCACTCCCTGGGGAGAGCGATCGATCCTCGTCAGCCTCGAGGCCTGGCGCCTCTGCCCATTCCGCCATGAAGTCCGCAAGTGCGTCCCCCTTGATGACTCTGATTCTGCTGAATTCTATCTGAAATGCTTGCAGCTCGATGTTCCACTCAGCGACTCTTCCAACTGAGTTGGGGCTCCTGAGCACCCTTTCCAAGGGGTATGCTGAGACAACCTTGATGGGATGGCCTTGGAAATAGTGCTGCAGCTTGCGCAAGGCCACCAATAGCGCGAGGAGGAGTTTCTGAGGCACGGGGTACCATGCCCTTGCGTCCTGTAACACCGTACTGACGAAGTACATAGGGTGCTCGACTAGGTTGGGAGTGCTGGTGCCGCCAGTGTCCTCCGGAGGCCGAAGCGCCTCCTGAGACAACGGAGCCCCCAGCGACTGGTCGCCTGGAGGAGGGGCCTCCTCTGTTCCGGGTGTGCTTCCCTTCTGTGGCTGGTCCTTCCCGGCTGCAGCCGTGGTCTCTGTGAGGCTCTCTTGGCCCTGCTTTGCTTTAACCAGACGGTTGCTGCGGCCTTGGTCCTATGCTCCTCCCTAACAGCCACCAGGGCTGCGCTGGCAGAGTAGGGGGTGGCCGCAAGGTAGAGCACCAGGCGCTCCTGAGGGCGCGGAGCCACCATCACCGGGGGGCTGGTCAAGTACCTCTTGAGATCCTGGAACGCCTTGTCGGCCTCTTCAGTCCATTCAAAGGGGCCCTTCTTCTTCATCAGCTTGAAGAAGGGCAGTGCTCATTCCCCTAGCTTGGAAATGAAACGCCCTAGTGCAGTCACGCGTCCGGTGAGCTTCTACATCTCTCTGAGGGTCTTCAGCGGGCTCATGTCCTCAACTGCTTTTACCTTTTCCGGGTTGGCCTCGATGCCCCGGTGGGATACTAGGAAACCCAGGAGCTTGCCCGAGGGGACTCCAAACACACACTTCTCCGGGTTGAGCCGCAGGTCCACTTCGTTAAGGCTCGCGAAGGTTTCCTCTAAGTCCTGTATCAGGGTTTTTGCCTCCCGAGACTTCACCACAATGTCATCAACATAAGCCTCAACATTCCTCCCGAGCTGCCGACCCAAGGCAATGTGCATCAGCCGCTGAAAGGTCGCACCAGCATTGCGCAACCCAAACGGCATGCACGTATAGCAGTACACTCCGCACGGGGTCAGGAAGGCCGTCCTTTCCACATCTTCTACCGCCATCTTGATCTGGTGGTAGCCGGAGAAGGCATCCAGGAAACACAACAGGTCGCATTCAGCGGTGGAGTCGACGATCTGGTCGATGCGAGAGAGCGGGAATGGATCCTGCGGGCAGGCCTTGTTGAGGTTGGTGAAGTCGACACACATGCGTTCCTTTTCCCCCTTCTTCGGCACGATAACAGGGTTAGCCAGCCAATCTGGGTAGCGGACCTCGCGAATGACCCCCGCCACCTCCAACTTGCGGGTCTCTTGGACGATGAAAGCTTGCTTCTCAGTGGACTGCCGCCTCGCCTTCTGCTTCACTGGGCGCACGTTGGGGCACACATTGAGGTGATGCTCGATTACGCCCCTCGAAACCCCTGCTAGCTGATCGGGTTCCCACACGAATACCTTCTTGTTCGCGCGCAGGAATTTTACCAAGGCTTCCTCCTGTTCAGGCTCGAGGTTGGCACCTATGGTGAAGGTGGCACTGGTAGATCCTTCCTCATCGACCGGTACCTGCTTGGTTTCTGCCTTGTCCTGAGTGAATAGCTGCTTCTTCTTGGCCGGTGCAGCCCCCTTGGGTTCAGGGGCGTCTGAGTCGGCGGGCTGCGCCACCGCCGCGGCCTTGAAAGCGAGCTTGAGCGCTTGCAATGCATCCCCGGTGTCTCCAGACACGGTGAGGACGCAGCTACTCCCGGGCATCTTCATGAGGTTGTATGCTGGGTGAGTTGCGACCATGAACCGGGCTAGTGCCGGGTAGCCAAGGATGGTGTTGTATGGGAGGCCGATGGGGGCGATGTCGAAGTCGATTAGCTCCGTGCGGAAGTTGTCGTAGGTGCCGAAGGTCACTGGAAGGCGGATCTGCCCCAGGGAGCCGGTGGAGCCGCCTCCGACGCCCGAGAAGGGCCTGCTAGGCTGCAACCGCTCCGGCGGTACATGGAGAAGGCTGAAGGCCTCCACTGAGAGCACGCTGAGGCCAGCACCACCGTCGATGAGGGTCTTGGTGACCGCCACGTTGCAGATGGTGGGGGTGCATAGCATTGGGAGCGCGCCCGAGCAGGCCGAGTTGGAGGGGTGATCGTCCGAGCTGAAGGCCAGATCGGCTTTAGGTGCCACCCAACCCGGAGGCGCCCCGCGCGGCACAGAAGCGGTGCTGATCTGGTGGACGAATGACTTGATGTGCTGGCCTGAAGGTGGTGCCTGCGAGCCGCCTAGGAGAGCTGCGACAACTGGGTGCGCTGCTGTAGTGTACTGGGCGAGGAAAAGGCCGTGCAGCTCCCCCCAGGAGGCCACGGAAGTTGCTGGCAGGTGGAGCAGCCACACGCGCGGGACATCAGTGAGGGCCATGGGAAACCAGTTGGCCATGACCCTGGTGTCGCTCCCGGCCTCGAGGACGGCCTCCTCGTATGCCAGCAGGAAAGCCAACGGATCGGCCGCGCTGTTGTAGCACGGTGGCATCTTCGGCTTGAACTTGTTCGGCCATTGCACCCGCCGCAAGGCAGGGGCCAAGGCTCGGAGCCCCCCGGCACCCATGCTGGCGCCGGTGGCCGGGGCGGGCGGCGCGTGGCCCATCATGAGGGAGAACCACGGTGTTGATGGAGAGCGGGTTGGTGGAAGGGAAAGCTCCGGCGCACCCCTACCTGGCGCGCCAAATGTCGGATTTCGGGTTCCGGCAGACCCTCAAGGTTCGAACACTGGGGTGCGCACGGAGATCACACCTCCAGCCTACCCATGTCTCACTGCCTCACCGGGATCTAAAACTACACAAAGAGCAACACAAGGGACACGAGATTTATACTGGTTCAGGCCACCATTGTGGTGTAATACCCTACTCCAGTTTGTGGTGTGGTGGATTGCCTCTGGGGCTGACGAAGAATAGTACAAGGGAAGAACAGCCTCACGAGGGTCTATTCTTGGCTGGGGCGATGAACTGCTAGGGGAGTTCAGTCGCCTTTCTCTCTCTCTCTCTATGTCTCGGATGTGGATCCGATTCCCTGCCCTATGTCTCAGATGTGGATCCCCCGATCCCTCTACCCTGTGGGTGGCTATTCCTATTTATAGGCAAAGGCCCTGGGCCTCTTCCCAAATATTGAGCGGGAAGGGCGCCAACAATTGGCCATTTTGAAGGCGAACATCTAGTACACTTATCCTGACTAAAGTTGGTCCTCGCCTGCCAAAGACCCTAACGATGACACCGGCTTGGGCTCCACGATGACCTTCGTCCTGCCATCCTGCTGGTCTTGGTCTTGTTGCACCGAAATGGTTGCCTTTGCTTGATACCCTCGCCTGCGCTTGCCCCCTTTGCACCAAAGAGGAAACAAGGACTCTGCGCAGGCCGGCGCCCGCCTGGTGCCTGCCTGGCCTTGGTCGTCATGGCTTGTGTCACGGGCACCTCGTGAGGTATCCCGCCTTGATCTCTCTGCCTCCTCACGAGCCAGCCTGATGAGGCCGTGTCTGAGGAAGCCTCCTGTCGGCCGCCCCGCGAGGCTTGGCCCCTCGCGAGGGTCTTGAGCATGTGTTGATGAAGATGGGCTGTATTGGGCCACTCCTTGTGCCACGCCGCAGGCCGCAGGCAGGCAAGTCTGGGTACCCCCATTCCCAGAACGCCGACAAACATGCCTATCCATGTACTTACGCAGGGCCATAACAGGTGATGTTGTTGTTTGCCGTCAAGGTTAGCTGCATCCCATGTCTTACGGTATTTTACATCATTTGTGCAATTGCAGTTTGGCTTCTAACATTTACTTGCTTCTTGTAGATACACATGTCGGGGGCACTAATCCGCGCTTCGACCCAGAGGAAGATCTCGCCTCCGCCACTGTTGACTTTGGGCGGGCTCTGGCTAAGATGAAGTGCCCCAGCAACTACCTCTCAAGACTTACCAAGTATGAACTCACCAGTTCAATCTTATCAATACCAATTGCAATTAATGGCTATGTTTCGTACGGTCGATGTCTTAAGCATCTTGTAGTAAACATGCCTAACATGTTTTAGCTATTTTCCCTACCTTTTTATAGACAACTAGGCCATTATCTGCTCTGGCAGCACCTGCCTTGTGATGTTTAACTCTGCCAATTGCATTTTTATCAGTATCGGTTTCAATGGCCATTAAGCATGTTGCAATTAACAGTTGTATCCATTTTTAAACAATTGTATTTCAATGGCTACAAACTTACAAAACATGAATTAGGATGCTGTTAAGCCTGTTGCAATTAACAGTTGTATCCATTTTTTAATTCGTCCCTTTGCTACCGTGCTACTCTTTCGCAATGAATATATCACTACAGATGCTGCCATTTTATTACCATTTGCTATTTTTGGTGGATGTTAACCCTGTTGTAGTTAACAATGGTTTTCCATGTACTTACACAAGGCTACAATGGGCCATGCTGTTGTTTGCCGTCGAGGTTAGCTGCATCCCATGTCTTATACACCATCAATTCCTAAATTTAAGTATTTTTAGAGATTCCAATATAGACTACATAAGGAGCAAAATGAGTGAATCTAGATTCTAATCTAAACTATATCTATAATTCTATATACATCTGTATGTAGTTCATATTGAAATCTCTAAAAAATACTTGTACTTAGGAATGTAGGTAGTTGTATTTTACATCATTTGTGCAATCTCATTTAGCTTCTAACATTTACTGGTTGCTTGTAGGTACATATATGAGCGGTACTCATCCACACTTCGATCCCTTTTGCGTATGGGGCAATGAGATATTCATGAACAAGCGTCAAGTGAGGAAACTAAGAAAGATTGTTAGGCGAAAGAAACGGGTGATGGGAATTAAGCTCTTTATTTACACTTTGTCCAAGACATCAGTGAACTTTAGGATAGTAAGTAATCTGTTGCCTTTTCCCACTGCCCACAACAAGTTACTCTATTAGTCCTCATGATCTGATTTTTTTTTCTTTCCAATGGTTTCGGAAGCTATTTAATGATGATTACCTTGTAAACTACATGACCGGAGTGGTTGCAACTAAGCTTAAAGTATATAATACATGCTACCATGATAATGCTCTAGAAGTCTTCCTGAAGGCGGTGAAGGATGAGCAGGCGATTGTCACAAGGGGTTGGACAAAAGTTGTTCGTGCCTATGGCATGCAGGAAGGCGCATTATGGGCATTCCGCTTCTTCATCAACATCGGCAGTCAAAATGATTTACACTTGTCTCTTCACCTTTACCGCCTGTAAATATTGTGGTTCATCATAGTTAATTGTTGTCTAATCTCGTAATTAAGGAACATATTGTACTGACAATTTTATTCATGGATTCGTTGTTGAACCATTATGTTGAGAATTTGAATTGCACGTTTCATATATCAAAATTTCCAATTTGAATAATAAACTACAGCCAAAAAATTTGTACATGAGCAAATAAAAAAATGTGCACACGGTTAGAAAGAAAACAGTGTGTGCGATGAAAAAAGAAAACAGACGGTTCCTTGACGTGAAACGTTTGTGATGCCTGTCGGACGCACACACGATTTCGTCTCATATGCGTGTGCGATTCATGGTAATACGGCAAACATTTCAAACCAGTGTGCGTGTGTGATAGGAATACCAATCACACACAGTTACAAAAATGTACACATTGGCGTTAGTAGAGGCACCGCACACATTTTACATTCTTGAACCATGTGCGATAACATACCTATCATAAACATATCGGCATATTAAATGTTGATGTCCACCTTTTTCACACGATTATAGCGGCCTAACCGTTTGGGATGTACATACGGACAGAAACGTTTTCCCTGAATTGACTGTGTGGGATGTACATACGAACAGAAACGTTTTCCCTGGATTGACCGTGTGGGAAGTACATACGAACGGAAACGTTTTCCCTGGATTGACTGTGTGGGATGTACATAAGAACGGAAACGTACTCCTTGGATTGACTGTGTGTGATATACATATGAACGGAAATGTTTTTCTGGGATTCACTGTGTGGGATGTACATACGAACGGAAACAATTAGGTTTTGATGCCTCGCCCGATCGCACATGAGCTCATTTTGCCCCAGCATGTGTGCCAGGAGGGCCTATCCCTGACGGTTTCTGGGTCGTGTGGGAAGGACCCCCCTATCGCCCAGACTCACTTGGCGACGGTTCCAAGCGCCATCGCGGAAAGGGGTTAAAAACCGTTTGTATAGCACCGATGCATACCAGTGAATGATCAACAGATATAAATCCCAAGTGACTCGGAGAATAGAGCTATGCTCCCCGGCAACGGCGCCAGAAAAAGGTCTTGATAACCCAGAAGTATAGGGGTTTTCAACAGTTTTCGAGGGTAGAGTATTCGACCCAAATTTATTGATTTGACACAAAGGGAGCCAAAGAATATTCTCAAGTATTAGCAGCTGAGTTATCAATTCAACCATACCTGAAAGACTTAATATCTACAGCAAAGTATTTAGTAGCAAAGTAGTATGGAAGTAACGGTAACGGTGGCAAAAGTAATAGTAGCAGTTTTGTAGCAATCGTAACAGTGGCAACGGAAAAGTAACTAAGCAAAGATCAATATGAAATGAGCTCGTAGGCAATGGATCAATGATGGATAATTATGTCTGATGGCATTCATCATGCAACAGTTATAACATAGGGTGAAACAGAACTAGCTCCAATTCATGAATATAATGTAGGCATGTAGTCGAATATAGTCATACGTGCTTATGGAAAAGAACTTACATGACATCTTTTGTCCTACCCTCCCGTGGCAGCGGGTCCTATTGAAAACTAAGGGATATTAAGGCCTCCTTTTAACAGAGTACCGGACCAAAGCATTAGCACTTAGTGAATACATGAACTCCTCAAACTACGGTCATCACCATGAAGTGTCTCGACTATTGTCACTCCGGGGTGGCCGGATCATAACACGTAATAGGTCACTATAACTTGAAAGATAGGATCAAGAACACAAATATATTCATGAAAACATAATAGGTTTAGATCTGAAATCATGGCACTCGGGCCCAAGTGACAAGCATTAAGCATAGCAAAATCAATCTTAGAACATAGTGGGTACTAGGGATCAAACCCTAACAAAACTAACTCAATTACATGGTAGATCTCATCCAAACCATCACTGTCCAGCAAGCCTACGATGGGATTACTCACGCATGGCAGTGAGCATCATGAAATTGGTGATGGAGGATGGTTGATGATGACGATGGCGACGATTTCCCCTCTCCGGAGCCCAAAGCGGACTCCAGATCTGCCCTCCCGAGGAAGAACGGGAGGTGGCGGTGGCTCTGTCTCGTCAAACGCGATGAATCCTTCTCTTTGATTTTTTTTCTCCATGAAAGTGAATATATGGAGTTGAGGTTGGTGGAGGTCTGTGGGACCCACAGACCAGTGGGCGCGCCCTCCACCCTTGTGGACAGGGTGTGGGTTCCCTCTGGTTGATTCTTTCGCCAATATTTTTATTTATTCCAACGGTAATCTCCATGAAGTTTCAGGTCATTCTGAGAACTTTTATTTCTACACAAAAATAACACCATGGCAATTCTGCTGACAACAGCGTCAGTTCGGGTTAGTTCCATTCAAATCATGCAAATTAGAGTCCAAAACAAGGGCAAAAGAGTTTGGAAAAGTAGATACGATGGAGACGTATCAGAGCTTCTTGTCAACAAATAAGTCGAGCATTTCCTCTAATACCTCCTCACTATCTAGGACCTCCACACCCTCCAAGCCCTTTCCCTCTTCCATTACATAAGTTAGAAAAGCATCCATTCCATACCCCTCCAACTCAATCAATGCTAATATGGTCAGATAACTGATATCTGAAGAAACTGAATACTTTCTCTCCATATTATCTATTCCTTGAAAATGTAGCCTCATGTCCCAAATCTCATCATCTAAGCTGTAGGAGATTAAATTGACAAACAATTATTTTTCAAGGAACTGAGACTTAAAACAATGACCAAATGCACTAAACATTACTAAAAAGGGTACTAAATACAGTGACATAACCAAATGCCAACAAACAATTACACTGCTCTTTTGCAATACTGCACTATCTTTTGATCCTAATTAAAATACTTGTTTCCTAATAAGTAACTATCATCTTCTTACCCTAATTTATAAATTTGAACTAAAAGTATGAATGGTACTGAAATTTCTTACCTCACTCCACCAAACGACGATGCCCACCTGTGGCCGCCCTCTGGATCACCGTGGATGCACCTCGCCACTGCCCTAGCTGTGCGTACTGTCGGATCTGAGCTCACCGGATCTACCTGAACCTTGGGCGGTGATGCTGCAGCGACCGCTGCGCCGAGCAGCTCAAGCTGCCTAGCCATTTCTCAACCTCGGAATGTTCACCGCCCTCCTCGTCGGTGACGCCTTGGCTCAATGGCTCACCGACGATGACATTTGGCTGCGGCACCGCCATCGCATGTTGGGGAATGGGGTAAATTCAAAAAAAATCCTACGATCACGCAAGATCTATCTAGGTGATGCATAGCAATGAGAGGGGAGAGTGTATCCACATACCCTCATAGACCGAAAGCGGAAGTGTTAGTTAACGCGGTTGATGTAGTCGAACGTCTTTGCGATCCAACCGGTCCAAGTACTGAACGTACGGCACATCCTTCAGCACACGTTCAGCTCGATGACGTCCCTCGTACTCTTGATCCAGTTGAGTCCAAGGGAGAGTTTCGCCAGCACGACGGCGTGGCGACGGTGATGATGAAGTTACTGGCGCAGGGCTTCGCCTAAGCACTATGATGATATGACCGAGGTGTGTAACTATGGAGGGGGGCACCGCACAAGGCTAAAAGATCAACTTGTGTGTCTATGGGGTGCCCCTTGGCCACGTATATAAAGGAGGGGGAGGAGGAGGCCGGCCAAGAGGGGAGGCGCGCCATGGGGGAGTCCTACTAGGACTCCAGACCTAGTAGGATTCGCCCCCCCCCCCCTTTCCTATTCCAAGTGGGAGAAGGAGGGAAGGAGGAGGAGGAGAGAAGTAAGGAGGGGGCGCCGCCCCCTCCCATTGTCCAATTCGAATTGGGGCAAGGGGGGCGCGCACCACGTCCTGGTTGGCCCTCTCTCTTCTCCACTAAGGCCCATGAGGCCCAGTAACTTCCTGGAGGGGGTTCCGGTAACCCCCGGTACTCCGAAACTTATCCGAATCGACCCAAACCATTCCGGTGTCCGAATGTAACCTTCAAATATATGAATCTTTATGTATCAACCATTTCGAGACTCCTCGTCATGTCCGTGATCTCATCCGGGACTCCTAACAAACTTCGGTCATCAAAACACATAACTCTTAATATAAATCGTCATCGAACATTAAGCGTGCGGACCCTACAGGTTCGAGAACTATGTAGACATGACCGAGACACATCTCCGGTCAATAACCAATAGCGGAACCTGGATGCTCATATTGGCTCCTACATATTCTACGAAGAATTTTATCAGTTAAACCGCATAACGACATAAGTTGTTCCCTTTGTCATCGGTATGTTACTTGCCCGAGATTTGATCGTTGGTATCATCATACCTAGTTCAATCTCGTTACCGGCAAGTCTCTCTACTCGTTACGTAATAAATCATTCCATAACTAACTCATTAGTCACAATGCTTGCAAGGCTTATAGTGATGAGTATTACCGAGAGGGCCCAGAGATACCTCTCTGAAACACGGAGTGATAAATCCTAATCTTGATCTATGCCAACTCAACAAACACCTTTGGAGACACCTGTAGAGCACCTTTATAATCACCCATTTACATTGTGATGTTTGGTAGCACACAAAGTGTTCCTCCGGTATTCGGGAGTTGCATAATCTCATAGTCTGAGGAACATGTATAAGTCATGAAGAAAGGAGTAGCAATGAAACTATAACAATCATAATGCTAAGCTAACAGATGGGTCATGTCCATCACAACATTCTCCTAATGATGTGACCCCATTCATCAAATGACAACACATGTCTATGGTTAGGAAACATAACTATCATTGATTAACGAGCTAGTCAAGTAGAGTCATACTAGGGACAATATGTTTTGTCTATGTATTCACACATGTACTAAGTTTCCGGTTAATACAATTCTAGCATGGATAATAAAACATCATCATGAAATAAGGAAATAAATAATAACTTTATTATTGCCTCTAGGGCATATTTCCTTCAGTCTCCTACTTGCACTAGAGTCGGTAATCTAGATTACATAGTAATGATTCTAACACCTAGAGCTTTGCTGTTGATCATGTTTTGCTCATGGAAGAGGCTTAGTCAACAGGTCTACAATATTTAGATCCATATGTATCTTGCAAATCTCTATGTCCCCCTCCAACACTTGATGACGGATGGAATTGAAGCGTCTCTTGATGTGCTTGGCTCTCTTGTGAAATCTAGATTCCTTTGCCAAGCCAATTGCACCAGTATTGTCACAAAAGATTTTCATTGGACCCGATGCACTAGGTATGACACCTAGATCGGATATGAACTCCTTCATCCAAACTCCTTCATTTGCTGCTTCCGAAGCAGCAATGTACTCCGCTTCACACGTAGATCCCGTCATGACGCTCTGCTTGGATCTGCACCAACTGACACCTCCTCCATTCAATAAAAATATGTATCCGGTTTGCGACTTAGAATCATCAAGATTAGTATCAAAGCTTGCATCGACGTAACCATTTACTACGAGCTCTTTTTCACCTCCATAAATGAGAAACATATCCTTAGTCCTTTTCAGGTATTTCAGGATGTTCTTGACCGTTGTCCAGTGCTCCACTCCGGGATTATTTTGGTACCTCCGTGTTATGCTTATAGCAAGGCACACATCAGGTCTGGTACACATCATTGCATACATGATAGAACCTATGGCTGAAGCATAGGGAATGACTTTCATTTTCTCTCTATCTTCTGTAGTGGTCGGGCATTGAGTCTAACTCAACTTCACACCTTGTAACACAAGCAAGAACCCTTTCTTTGGCTGATCCATTTTGAACTTCTTCAAAACTTTATCAAGGTAAGTGCTTTGTGAAAGTCCAATTAAGCATCTTGATCTATCTCTTTAGATCTTGATTCCCAATATGTAAGCAGCTTCTCCGAGGTCTTTCATAGAAAAACTCCTATTCAGGTATCTCTTTATGCTATCCAGAAATTCTATATCATTTCCAATCAACAATATGTCATCCACATATAATATTAGAAATGTTACAGAGCTCCCACTCACTTTCTTGTAAATACAGGATTCTCCAAAAGTCTGTATAAAACCATATGCTTTGATCACACTATCAAAGCGTTTATTCCAACTCCGAGAGGCTTGCACCAGTCCATAAATGGATCGTTGGAGCTTGCACACTTTGTTAGCATCCTTTGGATCGACAAAACCTTCTGGTTGCATCATATACAACTCTTCTTCCAGAAATCCATTCAGGAATGCAGTTTTGACATCCATCTGCCAAATTTTGTAATCATTAAATGCGGCAATTGCTAACATGATTCGGACAGACTTAAGCATCAGTACAGGTGAGAAAGTATAATCGTATTCAACTCCTTGAACTTGTCGAAAATCTTTCACAACAAGTCGAGATTTGTAGACAGTAACATTACCGTCTGCGTCCGTCTTCTTCTTGAAGATACATTTATTTTATATGGCTTGCCGATCATCGAGAAAGTCCACAAAAGTCCATACTATGTTCTCATACATGGATCCCATCTCAGATTTCATGGCCTCAAGCCATTTCACTGAATCTGGGCTCATCATCGCTTCCTCATAGTTCGTAGGTTCACCATGGTCTAGTAACATGACTTTCAGAACAGGATTACCGTTCACCATGGTCTAGTAACATGACTTTCAGAACAGGATTACCGTACCACTCTGGTGTAGATCTTACTCTGGAAGACCTACGAGGTTCGGTAGTAACTTGATCTGAAGTTTCATGATCATCATCATTAACTTCCTCACTAATTGGTGTAGGAATCACCGGAACTGATTTATGTGATGAATTACTTTCCAATAAGGGAGAAGGTACAATTACCTCATCAAGTTCTACTTTCCTCCCACTCACTTCTTTCAAGAGAAACTCCTTCTCTAGAAAGGATCCATTCTTAGCAACAAAGATTTTGCCTTCGGATCTATGATAGAAGGTGTACCCAACAGTTTTCTTTGGGTATCCTATGAAGACGCACTTCTTCGATTTGGGTTCAAGCTTATCAGGTTGAAGCTTTTTCACATAAGCATCACAGCCCCAAATTTTAAGAAATGACAACTTTGGTTTCTTGCCAAACCATAGTTCATAAGGCGTCATCTCAATGGATTTTGATGGTGCCCTATTTAAAGTGAATGCAACCGTCTCTAAAGCATAACCCCAAAACGATAGCGGTAAATCAGTAAGAGACATCATAGATCGCACCATATCTAATAAAGTACAGTTACGATGTTCGGACACACCATTTCGTTGTGGTGTTCCAGGTGGAGTTAGTTGTGAGACTATCCCATGTTGTTTCAAATGAAGACCAAACTCGTAACTCAAATATTCTCCTCCACGATAAGATCGTAGAAACTATATTTTCTTGTTATGATGATTTTCAACTTCACTCTAAAATTCTTTGAACTTTTCAAATGTTTCAAACTTATGTTTCATCAAGTAGATATAACCATATCTGCTCAAATCATCTGTCAAGGTAAGAAAATAACAATACCCGCCACGAGCCTCAACACTCATTAGACCGCATACATCTATATGTATTATTTCCAATAAGTCAGTAGCTCGTTCCATTGTTCCGGAGAACGGAGTTTTAGTCGTACGGTTCGCAAGCACCGAGTGATTCATAATCAAGTGATTCCAAAAGTCCATCAGCATGGAGTTTCTTCATGCACTTTACACCGATATGACCCAAATGGCAGTGCCATAAATAAGTTGCACTATCGTTATCAACTTTGCATCTTTTGGCTTCAATATTATGAATATGTGTATCATCACTATCGAGATTCAACAAAAATAGACCACTCATCAAGGGTGCATGACCATAAAAGATATTACTCGTATAAATAGAACAACCATTATTCTCTGATTTAAATGAATAACCATCTCACATCAAACAAGATCCAGATATAATGTTCATGCTCAACGCTGGCACCAAATAACAATTATTCAGGTCTAAAACTAATCCCGATGGTAGATGTAGAGGTAGCGTGTCGACGGCGATCACATCGACCTTGGAACCATTTCCCACGCGCATCGTCACCTCGTCCTTAGCCAATCTTCGTTTAATCCGTATCCCCTGTTTCAAGTTGCAAATATGAGCAACCGAACCAGTATAAAATACCCAGGCGCTACTACGAGCATTAGTAAGGTACACATCAATAACATGTATATCAAATATACCTTTCACTTTGCCATCCTTCTTATCCGCCAAATACTTGGGGCAGATCCGCTTCCAGTGACCAGTCCCTTTGCAGTAGAAGCACTCAGTTTCAGGCTTAGGTCCAGACTTGGGTTTCTTATCTTGAGCAGCAACTTTCTTGCCATTCTTCTTGAAGTTCCCCTTCTTCCCTTTGCCCTTTTTCTTGAAACTAGTGGTCTTGTTTACCATCAACACTTGATGCCCCTTCTTGATTTCTACCTCCGCAGCTTTTAGCATCGCGAAGAGCTCGGGAATAGTCTTGTTCATCCCTTGCATATTATAGTTCATCATGAAGCCTTTATAGCCTGGTGGCAGTGATTGAAGAACTCTGTCAATGACACTATCATCAGGAAGATTAACTCCCAGCTGAGTCAAGTGGTTATGGTACCCATACATTATGAGTATGTGTTCACTGACAGAACTATTCCCTCCATTTTGCAGCTGTAGAACTTGTTGGAGACTTCATATCTCTCAACTCGTGCATTTTCTTGGAACATTAACTTCAACTCTTGGAACATCTCATATGCTCCATGACGTTCAAAACGTCTTTGAAGTCCCGATTCTAACCCGTAAAGCATGGCACACTGAACTATCGAGTAGTCATCAACTTTGCTCTGCCAGACGTTCTTAACGTCACCAGTAGCATCTGCAGCAGGCCTGGCACCCAACGGTGCTTCCAGGACGTAATTCTTCTGTGTAGCAATGAGGATAATCCTCAAGTTACGGACCCATTCCGTGTAGTTGCTGCCATCATCTTTCAACTTAGCTTTCTCTAGGAACGCATTAAAATTCAAAGGAATGGTAGCATGGTCCATTGATCTACAATAACATAGACATGCAAAATAACTATCAGAACTAAGTTCATGATAAATTAAAGTTCAATTAATCATATTACTTAAGAACTCCCACTTAGATAGACATCCCTCTAGTCATCTAAATGATCACGTGATCCAAATCAACTAAACCTTGTCCGATCATCACGTGAGATGGAGTAGTTTTCAATGGTGAACATCACTATGTTGATCATATCTACTATATGATTCACGTTCGACCTTTCGGTCTTAGTGTTCCGAGGCCATATCTGCATACGCTAGGCTCGTCAAGTTTAACCCGAGTATTCTGCGTGTGCAAAACTGGCTTGCACCCATTATATGTGAATGTAGAGCTTATCACACCCGATCATCACGTGGTGTCTCGGCACGACGAACTGTAGCAACGGTGCATACTCTGGGAGAACACTTATACCTTGAAATTTAGTAAGGGATCATCTTATAATGCTACCGCCGTACTAAGCAAAATAAGATGCATAAAAGATAAAGATCACATGCAATCAAAATATGTGACATGATATGGCCATCATCATCTTGTGATCATGATATCCATCACCGAAGCATCGTCATGATCTCCATCGTCACCGGCGCGACACCTTGATCTTCATCATAGCATCGTTGTCGTCTCGCCAACTATTGTTACTACGACTATCGCTCCGCTTAGTGATAAAGTAAAACAATTACATGGCGATTGCATTTCATACAATAAAGCGACAACCATGTGGCTCCTGCCAGTTGCCGATAACTTTGTTACAAAACATGATCATCTCATACAACAATTTATATCACATCATGCTTTGACCATATCACATCACAGCAAGCCCTGCAAAAACAAGTTAGACGTCCTCTACTTTGTTGTTGCAAGTTTCACGTGGCTGCTACGGGCTTCTAGCAAGAACCGTTCTTACCTATGCATCAAAACCACAACGATTTTTCGTCAAGTGCACTATTTTAACCTTCAACAAGGATCGGTCGTAGTCAAACTCGATTCAACTAAAGTTGGACAAACAGACACCCGCCAGCCACCTTTGTGCAAAAGCACGTCGGTAGAACCAGTCTCATGAACGCGGTCATGTAATGTCGGTCCGGGCCACTTCATCCAACAATACCGCCGAATCAAAGTAAGTCGTTGGTGGTAAGCAGTATGACTATTATCGCCCACAACTCTTTGGGTTCTACTCGTGCATATAACATCTACGCATAAACTGGCTCGGATGCCACTGTTGGGGAACGCAATAAATTCAAAAAGAATCCTACGATCACGCAAGATGTATCTAGGTGATGCATAGCAATGAGAGGGAAGAGTGTGTCCACGTACCCTCGTAGACTGAAAGTGGAAGCATTAGTTAACGCGGTTGATGTAGTCGAACGTCTTCGCGATCCAACTGATCCAAGTACCGAACGTACGGCACCTCCGCGTTCAGCACACGTTCAGCTCGATGATGTCCCTCGTACTCTTGATCTAGTTGAGGCCGTGGGAGAGTTTCGTCAGCACGACGGCGTGGCGACGGTGATGATGAAGTTACCGGCGCAGGGCTTCACCTAAACACTACGACGATATGACCGAGGTGTGTAACTATGGAGGGGGGAACCGCACACGGCTAAAAGATCAACCTGTGTGTCTATGGGGTGCCCCTTCGCCACGTATATAAAGGAGGGGGAGGAGGAGGCCGGCCAAGAGGGGAGGCGCGCCATGGGGGGGAGTCCTACTAGGACTCCAAACCTACTAGGATTCGCCCCCTCCCCCTTTCCCATTCCAAGTGGGAGAAGGGGGGAAGGAGGAGGAGGAGAGAAGGAAGGAGGCTGCCCCCTCCCCTTGTCCAATTCGGATTTGGGCAAGGGGGACGCACGCCACCTCCTGGCCGGCCCTCTCTCTTCTCCACTAAGGCCCATGAGGCCCAATAACTTCTCGGAGGGGGTTCCGGTAACCCCCGGTACTTCGGAACTTATCTGAATCGACCCGAACCATTCTGGTGTCCGAATGTAGCCTTCCAATATATGAATATTTATGTCTCGACCATTTCGAGACTTCTCGTCATGTCCGTGATCCCATCCAAGACTCCGAACAAACTTCGGTCATCAAAACACATAACTCTTAATACAAATCGTCAACGAACGTTAAGCGTGCGGACCCTACGGGTTCGAGAACTATGTAGACATGACCGAGACACATCTCCGGTCAATAGCCAATAGCGGAACCTAGATGCTCATATTGGCTCCTACATATTCTACGAAGATCTTTATCGGTCAAACCGCATAACAACATATGTTGTTCCCTTTGTCATCGGTATGTTACTTGCCCGAGATTCGATCGTCGGTATCATCATACCTAGTTCAATCTCGTTACCAGCAAGTCTCTTTACTCATTTCGTAATACTTCATTCCGTAACTAACTCATTAGTCACAATGCTTGCAAGGCTTGTAGTGATGAGTATTACCGAGAGGGCCCAGAGATACCTCTCTAAAACATAGAGTGACAAGTCCTAATCTCGATCTATGTCAACTCAACAAACACCTACAGAGACACATGTAGAGCATCTTTATAATCACCCATTTACGTTGTGACGTTTGGTAGCACACAAAGTGTTCCTCCGGTATTCGGGAGTTGCATAATCTCATAGTCTGAGGAACATGTATAAGTCACGAAGAAAGCAGTAACAATAAAACTGTAACGATCATAATGCTAAGCTAACAGATGGGTCATGTCCATCACAACATTCTCCTAATGATGTGATTCTATTCATCAAATGACAACACATGTCTATGGTTAGCAAACATAACCATCTTGGATTAACGAGCTAGTCAAGTAGAGGCATACTAGGGACACTATGTTCTGTCTATGTATTCACGCATGCACTAAGTTTTCGGTTAATACAATTCTAGCATGAATAATAAACATTTATCATGAAATAAGGAAATAAACAATAACTTTATTATTGCCTCTAGGGCATACTTCCTTCATCGCCCACCTAGGTCACAGAGCGGGGGAGAGGAGGGGGAGAGTGAGAGGGAGTGTGGCCCGACCGGTTCCTTTCATTCCGACCGGACCGGTCGGGCTAACGGCAATCAACTGCTGCGCCGTGAGCGCGCGTGGCCATGTGGCCTGACCGGTGGGTCCAGCCAGTCAACAAAACGGTTAAAACGCTAGTCACCTGCGTTTTGGGTTTTTTGAAACAGACGACCACGACATTTGGTATTTTTTCAGAAAAATTAAAATGTGTTAGCTTTTTTTTGAACCCTAGCGTGTAAACTAGTAGTTTTATGCTATTTACTCGGGGGGTTAAGTGACACTGGTCTCCCTCTAGGTGGAGACCAGGGGCATCTTAGCTAGAGTGAACTTGGAATTTTTTTAAGTTTAAAGGTGGAAAATGGAAAATAATTTGTTTGGATGTTAATTGTGATAAAAAGCTAGATTTTACTTGGTATTTCATCGTAGTATATGGGTGATGCTCAGCCCGAGAAGAAAGCTGAATTCCTGGCTGAGTTATCTAGAGTATATCAAAAAGACATCATCCCATGTGTGGTGGGAGGTTATTATAATATTATAAGAAAAAGCTCAGAAAGGAATAAACCCAATACACCTGAGCACTGGGTATTTATGTTCAATGCTACTATAGAACATGCTGGATTAAGGGGATTTCCATAAATGGCAGAAAATTTACCTGGGCAAATAATCTGAAGGATCCAACTTTTGAAAAGCCGGAAAATGATTTTAATTTTTCCTGAATGGGAAAGTAAGTATCAATGACCATGGTTACTGCTCAACAAGACCCTAACAGGTATTCCTAGGAAAAAAAATACGCATATACCACTTGATAGTGTTTGTCGCCATTTTTTTTTTACTTTTTTATAGTCACGCATATGCACCCAAGAGCCAAACATCTGCCTACCAAGGGAGTGACAATTATGCCAAGTTTTTTTTTTTTTGGAATGAGGAAAAGATCCTCGGCTGTTTTTGTTTTTTTGTAAAGTGAATCGAACCGAATGGAGTGGATGAAATGAGGTATTTCCCCTTCCAATAAATTACTGTTGAGAGACGCCACCAAGATTACAGTTGCAAATCGTCCCTCCAATTCCAAACGAATCAAATCAAATTTAACAACCGCAACAAAACAACTCCCAAAGCCCCCCGTGGATCCAATTCTTTCTTGTCCCAGCGGGAGGCCCATTGGTTATTTCACCTCCCTTAAATCAATTACTACGGTCCATTCCCCCGTCAACCCATCCAATTCTAACATTTTTTCCCTTATCAAATGAAATCGATCCTCCCTACGTGGAATCTTCTTTGATCAGACCCGTAGTTCCACGGTGTGCTTGAGGTCGCCGACGTGCAGCGTGTGGCCGCCGAGCGCCACCTTGCGGCCGCCCAGCTCGTCCGCCACGCTCAGGTCCCTGCACACGTCCACCCTGAACGCCACCGTGCCGGCCTCCCCGGGCGCCAGCGACACCTTCTCGAACCCGAGCAGGTGCTTCGCCGGCGCGTTGTGCGCCGACGGCGGCGACGAGAACAGCAGCACCGAGTGCGCGCCGGCCACCTCGCCGGCGTTCCGCACCCGGAGCTTCATGTCGAAGGCCAGGTCCTCGCAGTGGTCGCCCGCGGCCTCCACGGATGCGCACTCCTCGGCGCGGCACGGGTGGTCCTCGGCCAGCTGCATGGACACGTACGACGGCGGCGCGGACACGAGCTGGTGGGACATCTTGGTGTAGCTCAGCCCGTCCCCGAAGGCGAACACCGTGTCGCCCGTGTAGAACCGGTACGTCCGGCCCGGGTAGCCCGTCGACGTGTCCGGCCGCATCCGCATGTCGGTCATTTTGACCGTGTCGGCGTACGACGCCGGGTACCACGTCACCGGCAGCCTCCCACCTGCGCCCATGACCAAAACAGAGTGCTCGCTCGTCAGAGAATGCTCGGCATAATGTGGTGACCCCTGACGAGCATTTGAGAGAAAATGATGCAGCGACGCAATGGCACTTACTTGGGTTGTGGCTGCCGAAGAGGATGTCGGCGAGGGCGGCGCCGCCGGCTTCGCCGGGGTAGCCGACCCAAAGAATGGCGGAGATCTTGTCGCTGGCCTTAGCGAACGAGATGTCGAACGGCCCGCCGGACATGACGACGAGGATGACAGGGCCCCTGGAGGCGTTGGCGACGGCCGACACGAGCTGCGTCTGCTGGCCCGGCAAGAGGAGGCTCGTCCTGTCCAGGCTCTCGCGCTCAATGGACTGGTCGGCCCCGACGACGAGCACGGTCACGTCGGCACTGGCCGCGGCCGCCACGGCGGTGTTGAGCTGGAGGCTGTTCCCGCTGCACCCGACGTTGGTGCACCCCGGCTGGTACACGGTGTTGACGCTGGCGCCCAGGCCCTGGAGCGGCGTCGTGTACTTGCACGGCGTGCCTGGCATTGTCAGTAGACAAACAGTTAGACAGTTGATCATGGTAAAACATAGGGGATGTTCATGGTCGGCAGTGAGAAGTTGGATTGATACCTTCGTAGTTGCCGATCATGGTGAAGCTGGCATTGGCGTTGGGCCCAATGACGGCCATGGACTTGATGGACTTCGCCGAGAGCGGGAGCGCGCCGTTGTTCTTGAGCAGCACGATGCCCTGGCGCGCCGTCTCGCGTGCCAGCTCCTGGTTGGAAGACGTGCACACGTCCTTGGGGCCGAGGCTGCCGAAGGCGAGCTCCCGGGGGTCGCCGTCGAAGAAGCCGAGGCGCATGAGCATGATGAAGTTGTTGGTGATGGCCCGGTCGACGTCCTCCTCCGACAGCTCGCCGGCCTGCACCGCCGCCACCGTGTGCTCCGCCAGGAAGTTGCCGCAGTTGAGGTCCAGCCCTGCCACACGCAATTAGGCAATGTCAGATATCAAAATTTCAGAACTCAGAATTCGTTCAGCACAAAACTTTTGAAGTTTCACTTGAAAATATTGACATGTCTCGTGCTCAGGTAGAAGAATTTATATTTTCTTACGGTTTCTGCTTCATCTATATACTGTTTAGAAAAAATTGAAGCAAAATGACAGACATGAAACAGAGAAATAATAAAAGCTACTGCTACATACACACTTGAACATGTCTGTATTGCACTTGTGTTTAGGGACCATGGATGATGATTTACAAGCTAGATGTGCTAGAACAGTAGCATGTATAATTGCGTGGGCACACCGACACAACCGGGAATAATTTCTTCAGGTCGACCAGGATGCAGGTTGTCAAGGTCCCTTAAGCTTTAAAAAGTTGTTGCCAAGAGCCCATCAATTACACCGGACCGGACGCCCTAACAACTCTGATGGCTACCGCTAATCTCGACTCGCACTGATTGCCTAACTGCTGCTAGGCGTCGCACTAACAGTAGCAGATCATCACCCAAACATCTGCATTGTCTGTACTACATCTGCATAGTTGCAATGTGTTTTGGGGACAGATGAACGGACCTGATTTGATGGTGATGGCGGCGGCCTCCTCGGGCGTCTTGGTGTAGTGCTGCTGGGTGTAGAGCACATCGACGGAGTCGCAGTCCGACACGATGTATCTGCAGCCACAACCAAACAGAGATGCACATACCATCAGAAATTCAGAATGTGCAGCGTCTCTGAAACTAACTAGCAGTGCACCATTTTGCGACATGAGCAGCGAAAGATGAGGTACCCGTTGAGCTTCCAGTCCCCCCTGATGACTCCGGAGAGGAGGTCCTTGTCGGCACAGGTGGGCTTCCCGTTCACCTTGTTGTAGGAGCACATGACACTAGCGACATTGCCGTCCAGCACGCAGCTCTTGAACGGGGGCTGGAACGTGTCGTCCAGGTCCTGCTGTGACACCTGAATTTCACAAACACAACTGTTTAAGGATTGCAATTTTCAGCCATTACTTTCTGTTTTTCTTTCTACTTGTTAGTTCACAGCTTGTACTGTGGATCTTCAGAAAGCTTTGCATGTTGCTGCTCTCAAAATATCTAATACGACACCCATGATCAGGCGCGCGCCATTATATAACTTTATCTGCTTAGTGTTCACATACACTACTAAAATACACACAAAAAACAAATGGGTCTCTTCATGTTTCTGTGCTTTCAGAATTATAGAACACGCACTACCGTACCCTTAATGCATAGGAAACTGGATTAGATTCTGGGACAAGGGCTCCCAGACGCTGCCAGAGAGGTGCAAATGCAGGATTGTTTTATGGGTGTTTGTTTGCCCGGATCTGCCATTTTTCGGTGGAACTGCAACCACCAGGATCTGAGGTGAGGTGTTAACAACTCGCAACTTGCTTCTCTTCATCCAGCTACACGTGTCCGGACATTCCCTAATCATTGCTTAAGCACTCCATGATTCGTAACTAAGCGTCTGTGATCCTTTCTAATTTAAGTTTGCAGTGGAGTGGATCAGGGTGCAGACTATTACAACCAGTGGTAGAAACTACTACTCCCTCTGTTCACTTATATAAGACGTTTTAGCAAATTCAGACAGTGTACTAAACAGTTCAAACCCAGCTGTCTGAAACGCCTTATAAAAACGAACGGAGGGAGTAGTAGAAACCAGCATGTTACTGTCAACCCAAGAAGCATAGTTTTACTTCCACGGGACTAATATAGAAACTAACTAGCGATGCTGTGTGTCGGTGTCGGTGTCGTTCAGCATCGCGACTATGCAAGGAAACGGATTCAATTTAGTAGCACAGCACTGAGTGCCAGTGCACTGATTCGAGCTATACCTAGCTATCTATACTATAAAAAAGATGGTGACGGATCGATTAAATTAGCGAAAGTGAAGCAGGCCTTGCCGACGCGCTTTTGTCAGTTGTGTACTGGGTACAGCAAGCTAGCACACTCAGAGGGTGCTTGGATACAAGGGACTATTTTTAGTCTGACTAAAAATAGTCTCTTTTAGAGGCTAAAGTTCCAAGCACCCCTGACTAAAAAGAGGCTAGGACTAGTCTTGAGGCTAAAATCTTTTAGTCATGGGAAACCTACTAAAATATGTATTAGCTCTCTCTCTCCTCATTTAATTCCTCTCCTTAGTTTTGAATTGGAGGGTTTGGAGGATAATAAATGCTCAATAACTAGATTTTAGTCTCTTTAGTATTTGGATCCAAGCATGAGTGAGACTAGTAAGTTTTAGTCCCACTACTTTTAGTCATGGGACTAAAACGTATCCAAGCATGCTCTCATTTACTCGCGCGTAGTACATCATCTACTCGCACGTCAGAGACGCAGAGCAGCGCACTAAAACCCGGCGCAGAACGGCAAGCGTTCATCGCCACATCGCCATCCAGCCAATCATGGCAGCCAGCCAGGCAGGCAAAGTAACCCAAAATAAGCTACCGTACCTATGTAGCTACACTGAAGTGAAGCGAGCTGATCATAGAGGTGGCAGTACCTTTGCGTCGAAGGTGTAGCGCTCGACGCCCTTCCAGTTGTCGACGTCGTAGGCGGTGTAGTGCTTGCAGCAGGCGGCGACCTTGAGCGCGCCGTCGACGACGCCCGCCGCGCCGGCGTCCTGGAGCCCCGTGACGTATCCCACGGCGTACTTGCTGGCCAGCAGCGGGTCCTCGCCGGGCGTCTCCTGGCCGCGGCCCCACCGCGGGTCCCGGAAGATGTTGATGTTGGGGCTCCAGAAGGTGAGCCCCGCCAGCCCCACGTTGTGCATCGCCCGCGCCTCCGTCGACACCACCTGCACGCACGAGGAAGAAAAACCATCAGAAATTTTCAACAATGTCGACGACCCATGCTGCCATGCACGCACAGGCCGGCACGGTGCACTGAAGTGGTAGCAGCTGGGCGTTGGTCCAGGGAAGCAGTGGATGAGATTGGTATGGTAGGTGCAACCGAATGGAGGAAGAAAGAGTAATGTCGGACGGACAGCAGTCACTGCATGCAGTGGCCACTGCCTGCTGGTTTCTTGCGACTTATGAGAACCTTACTTTGGTGGGTAGGCAGGCAGGCTGTTGGATCCCAGCCTCCCCTACCTCCCCAAGGGAACAAAATAGACCGATGAGTCAGTACATTCTAGCTTAGCCTAGCTTAGCTTAGCTTAACTTAATCAACTTGTTAATCTCCAAAACGGCATCAAAAACCAGGCATCTGCTACAGAAGCAGCATCTGCTACAAGCATGCTGAAACGGCACTTTTCCCAAACTCGACGAGGACAAGGGCTAGCTGGCGAGGGACTGACGGTGGTGGAGTCTAGGACGATTTGCACTTGAAAGAAAAAGCTGCAACATATCGACATGGGACCTCTAAGACTCCCTCTAATGCTACCAGGTATTATTGATGGGACGCTGCGTTTCTGAATTAATCCCCACACAGACAGCGACGCCTCAACCGGGAACGAGAAAGGCATTTTCCCTGACAGGCCGCCATGGACTAGGTGCTCACCGCTAGCGTCCAATCGGCGCAAATCCACGGAAGGAAAGACGAGACAGTATCATCTCGGGTGGGCGAAAGAGTCTCCATGTCCCTGCACTGTGCGCACACATGGAGGGCCGTGGAGGAGCACTGTGCAGTGTGACCCTCCGTGATACCCCCCTAAATTATGATTCCTTCTACTCATCTACTGGCCCAGTACGAAGTGTGAATGTTCATTTGAGAGAGAAGATTTCACATGGGCAAAGCACCGCACCGGAATGATAAATTCCGGTGGCGGGGCCGGGTCCCGGCGGCAGTCTGGTGCTCGCTGCCGCTCCAGGACCAACTTGCTCGCTGCGTACAGATTCTCGTGACACTTATCACGTCGTAATTCGCGGACGTACGGCTTGGCGCGGCGCGGCGTCAGGCAGGACCTCGCAGCGTTGCCATTTTTAACACTTCAGAGTTACCCTACCGGTGTTATTATTATTTTTTTGAGGGACAACGGGTGTTAATTTTAATTACTACACTGTTAGTGTTAGTGCAACGTGCCAACGTGTGCGCTAATGATGTGATGTGGCAGCACCATAGTGGTACTCCTGATTACTTGATTAGGCTGCACGCTCCTGGATCCGCATCGCTTTGCTACTCGGAGCAGAGCAGAGGAGGGCACAATGGCTGGTGCGTGCCGTGTAAAATACCGCTGCTGCTGCTACTGAGACCTGTCTACTGCTGCGAGCGAGTGTCTATCATATCAATCATCTCTTCTCCACATGCATGCCGCCATTGATTTGGACTACAACACAAAATGTACGTGCTTCTGTAGTAGTACTAGTATCAGCATCTCTCCATGGCATGGCATGGCAAGGAAGAAGCGAAAACGCATGCATACTCCTCCCTCCCTCCCTCCGGTCCCATGTACTACCGCTGTACGCTAGCTTAGACTGAGCAAAAGTATTCCTTCCTTCCGGTAAGAAAAATGCATGCTACGGCGCCGGCGCTGCTTTTCACAGCACGGTAGGTTAGCAGCAGCTGCAGCAACCAGCGTTAAACGCATGCCGCGCGTCGCGTCCGTCGCCAATGGCAGCAAAAGTCGCCGGCGGGCGGGCAGAAAGGCACCACGCGGACGGCCGGCCGGCCGGACGGACGGAATAGTGTAATCCAGAGCCCGTATCCAATGGAGTACCAAACGGCATCGCACGAGCTAACGGAAAGACGCAAAAGCAAGGCACAGCATTCCCTGACGCCTGATCCACACTTGCACCCATCGAATCTCCGCTCCCCAATCCACCACCACCAACCCGCACTCACCCCCACCCGCCAGAAAGCTCGCCGGCGCAAGCAACCGCAATGCGGCCGGCGGCGGAGCATGAAAGGTTCGCATCTTTTTGTCCGCCGGTGCAAGTAATGGTGACCGGAATGAAGCAAACAGGGGATGTGGCTGAGAGACTGACCTCTCCGATGGCGCGGAAGAGGGAGGCGTTGAACGACGCGGCGGTGAGGATGGGCTGCGGGAAGCTGGTGGCGCCGGGCACCAGCGGCGAGAACCGGGTGCCGGGCCCGACATAGGAGACGCCGTGCAGCGCCTCCGACCACCACTCGTACGCCGGGATGCCCAGCCGCCCCAGCGCCGGCTGCTTGTTCACCAGGAACCCCACCTTCTCCGCCAGCGTCAGCCGCGACACCAGATCCTTGGCCCGCGCCGACGCCGTCGCCTTCCGGTTGCAGAACCCGTACCCCGCCAGCGTCGCGTTCGACGCGTCGCACGCGAACACCGGCGTCTGCGCCTCCGCCACCCCCGCATTGCCGCCACAGCACACCGCCACCACGGCGACCAGCAGCGCCATGGCCAGGAACGGAGGGCGCGCCGCCGTGGCCATTGATGCTAGATAGCCTCTGGCTCTCCTCTGCCAAGTACTGGCACTGGCACTGGCGATATATAGAGTGGTGGTTGCGCGCCGAGAGCGTGGCGTGGGCGTGGGCGTGAGCTGGAGCGGCCCGTGACGGGGACGGCGGTGGCGAGGGCTTTGTTTTCCCCGTCCCGCTTCCACTGTTCTCGCAATTTGTGGTTTGTACTCTACCCAGCCCGTGAGCGATGCCATCCTTGGAGCCATCCATGTATTTCTTCCCCCTCTGCCTACGTTGCCACAACAACCAGGAGTCGGTGCCGTTTCTTCGCCACGAAAAACGTGTATCATCTAACATGGCGTGTGATGCCGAGGGACCAAAGTCCGCGCGTTTTCAGAATTTGTGACTTGAATTTGGGTTCTAGAACGAGTTTGAACGGCGGAGCGGGTGCGCTGATTCAGATGTGGCTGTGCGACGCTTTAGACTTGACAATGCGGCTTGTGGTAAAGCGGCAGGACGTAAAGGTGGTACTTTGAGAATCTCGACGTGGTGGATGGGGGTCGATGGGTGCCGGTGGTTAACGAAAGAAAGCGGGGGTTGGAAAGCTGCTTTTGCCGTGAACGTACGCAGATGCGATCTGGTTAATTACCTCCAGCCGGGGGCTGTTATTTACCCGGGTTAAAGCAAGGTATAGACTTGAAACTGAAGAAATACAGAGTGCATCTGTGGGAAGCAACCCTGCTCTACGTGAGCTTTGGGCTAAGCTTGGATACTAGTACTAGTGTGACCGCGCGGGTCGGGGACGGGAGATTCGATTGATCGTCTCGGGCGGAACAGCGCGGTGGACGGTGGTTGCCCACCTGCCGTGGAAACGAAACGACGAAAAATCGGTGACCGTTGGGCACCAATATGTATGATGAGGATGAGCATTGTGCGTACCCTACGAGATGACCGACCGACACGTATGTACGTACGTCCGGTGGTTGGGTCACCACCTCAGTTGGGGTTCGATGGATCTGATCTCATCTCATCCGATGTATCATATCATGGCCCTAATCCGATGAGGGTTTCAGACCATCACACATGCAATGAGCGGCAGTCAGTCAGGCAGGCAGCCTCGATTATGTTTCGTTAGCCCCGCAAAAAAAGAAGAAGATTGTGTTTCGTTAGGTGAGGGGTCTGGCCTCTGGGGCCAACTACGTTCCAATGCTCGTGTCGCCTCACGCGTGATGGGCGGCCGATCACCAGGACCATCGGTGGTTACGCATACCGTTTTCGTCTCGTCGGTCACCCGCAGGCCGTACGTACGTGTTCATACAAAATTGAACGGATATACATGCGCTTCAATCAATGATGCATTTTTCTTTGGCATCCGTCCACGAGATTTAGATCATGCTATCCCTCAGATCACGCGAATCGCCGCCACCAACATGCGACACTCGTTTCTCCACCATCTCCCAAATTCACAAGAAACAAATGCAGATCGAGCTTCAGAGTTCAGAACGTGTGCTTAACTCTTGGGATTAGCATGGGCACGCATTGCGTTTCTTCTGAGCCTAATCCCATTCTTATCCATCGGCATATCTTGTGATTGATATGTGTTCATATGCCTCGACAGCAACACATGTCGGAATCACGTGTGCTAATTAACTCTTGGGATTAGCTCCGGGCAAACGGTCCCGCACGCTGAGGTTACCCGGCGACCAACCAACCAACCATGACCCTGCATGCGCATGAAAGCGATTTCGTCCACGACGCCGGGCGAAATTACGTGCAGCAGGCAGGTGGTGGTTTTTCCTACGGAGGAATGCCGAATCAGGGGGCAATGCCTGCCTTGCTTTGCCCGGCAACTCGATCGGCCCGTCGTCGTCGATCTCGCCGGTCAAATATGCGATACCAGTACGGTGGCGCTACGTTTGGTGGGAAGGAAACTACTCTTTTGGTTAGTTTTACCTGCACTGCACGTTCGGTTTGGACACCGATCGATCGACGATCTCTTTCTCTTGCGTCGGAAGCACGAAGGCTGCGCTCGAGTAGTGGCTTTCCATTAGCGGGAATGCGTGACGGAGCTTCAGGTTGGGAAGATTGCGTAAGTACGACGCCGACATGCCGGGATTGATCCAAAGGCGTCGTCAGGGTGCAGCCTTGCAGTTGCGGTGCAGCTGCGGCGAGGCTGATGGGATCGTTGCGCTTTGTCAGGGGGTGCTGAATGCGGCTCACATGGGAAAATGTCAACCGAAAGCATGTTGGAAATCCATAGGCTTTCAAAGAAAGCACTTCCAAGGACTAAATTATGCCCTTTTTTGTGCTAGCTGTTACAAATGAAGCCCATTAAGGGCCGCCAAAAGAGCGGCCAACCAGCTATGCCATGTGGCGCAACCTGGTTGGCGCATTGAGAAAGATTTTAGAAAAAAATAGATGGAGGTGAGGCCCATAATCCATCGGTTTATTTTTATCTCCACTCTTTATTACAACCAGAACTTTCCTAACGTATAAAAAATCACAGATCTAACTTTTTTAAATTATGCAAATCAATCGATTTCTTTTATTGGTTCAATTTGTCTTATGAAACAAATAACAGATTTTCAGGAAACAAAATAATACATTTTAGTCTAAGTTCCTTAAATTATGCAAATCAATCAATTCCTTTTATTGGTTCAATTTGTCTTAGGAAACAAATAACAGATTTTCAGAAAACAAATAATACATTTTAATCTAACTTTTCTAACTTATCTAAATCAATCGATTTCTCTTATTAGTGAAATTTGTTTTAGGAAACAAATAACAGACACGTCACAACTTTCCTCTCAATAAATAGTTTCTTAACATTTGCAAACTTTCCTAATCAGACACGTCATAAACGGGCAGATACTGATATCACGTTACCAAACAATAAAACCCCATTCGCATAGAAATCAGTTCAAAAATCCTAACTTTCCTAAATTTTTACCTTTTCTTGACAACAACCAATATTTTCTATGTTTTCCACCTATTGAAAGAAATCACCCCTTCATCGATATTAGCATTTTTTTGAACTGAGATCTCCGGGTTATGATTATTATTTTTGCGATTCTTTCCAATTGTGACCTCTCCTTCCACTCCGGCTCCTTCTCGCATAAACACCTCCACCACAGCCAGGTGACACCGCCCCAGACCTCCTGCCTCTCCACACCTTCTCCGCCACCTCCTTCTCGTACTCCATTAATAATCCCTCCGCCACATTTGTCAACAGCGGTGTCGAGGGCATGGCGCAGTACCGTACCAGCGGTAGAGCAACGCATAGCAGCAGGAAGCAACACGCAGCAGGCAAGGCGAGCAGCCGACGGTGGAGGGCAGAGATGCGGCCGACGTGGCTGAGGGGGCGGCCGACAGAAGATGGCCACGACTGGAGGCGGCGCGAGGGCGCGACAGCGGGGCGAGCGAAGGATAGGCGGCAGCAGACGGGGCGAGCGCAGCCAGCGAGAGTGTGGCGCGCGGCCAGGGTGTGTGTCGCGTGGGGGCACAATGGTGCGATGGCTGCGGCGAACGCGACGGCAGCGGCAGGCGCTACCGACGCGGTGTAGCACGGGCGTGGGCATGGAGAGGGAGTGGCCCCGCGGGCGCGAAAGAAGAGCGGCAGGCTCGGGCATGGGCGTGCATAGGAGCGGGCATGTGCCACAGGGTCACTCCGAGGAGCTCGGTGGCTACCCCTGCAATGGCCATGGCGGATGGCGGTTCTCGGCCACGGCGAAATACCTGACGAGAGCAAACGAGAGGGGAAACAGGGGAAAGGCAAGAGGAGATCATGGCGGTGTCAATGACGCCCTAGGGGAAGACATGCGAGCTCGGGGCGGCGCAGATCGAACGGCAATGTCGTGGTGGCCCAAGGTTGAGGAAGACGGCAGCGACGTCGATGCGGGGGTGCTGGACTTGATCTTGTTGGCGCAGACGAAGTAGCGAAGGCGTTCGGAGCTGCTCGATAAGCTCCTAGCCCGCAGGGAGGGCAATGGCCATGTGGACGGGGTCGGTCATGGTAGCCGTGGCGTCTGACTTTGTCCAGATTGACGGGATCGAGTGAGCGAGGAGGAGAAGTGGATTTGGGAGGGGACGTCGAGGAGGAGTGAGGCCATGGGAGCAGGGAAGGAAGGGCGTCACCCTTATTCATTCCCCTTCGATGCCAGCGAGGTGGTCGGGCGGGAGCCTGGCTCTGTAGCGACGCGGCTCAGGAAACAGGAGAAGACGACCGCGCGGGGACTGGACCACTGAGCCGGTTCGGTGGCAAGGCCCGGGGGGCAGGGCGAATCCCCTTTTACATCGTCCTTTTGGTTCTTCAATGTATTCTAATATGTTTCTCCTTTTTAACACTGTTTTCTATTTATTCTTATCAACTAAATAATCTCTACTTTTAATGTCTCAGTTGGTAGTCTCCGTTCCAGATTTATTTTCGTCCCACCTCCCGAGTGAGGGAGAGCGGGAGAGAGAGTGAGGAAGAGGGAGGGATAGGGTGTGTGTGTGTGAGAGAATTTGATGGTAAAAAAGGTCGTCAATGTCACTTAATATGTATGAGAATATTAAATGTAATATTAGCATAATTGATATTGAACTTTTAAAGTTAATATGGCCCCGTTGCAACACACGGGCGTTCTTCTAGTTTTTTTAAATGGAGGGTTATGCAATGTGGCGCTCGCTGATAGGACGCGGTGGTATTTTTTTTTACTTTTTTAAGATGGAGGTAAGGAAATTTTTTTCCGAGATAATTTTTTAGATAAAGGCGAGGACCCCATGTATTTTTAAAATGAAAAGGTATGCACAACTTTCTCTTAAGCGATGCCACATGGTGGCGCCCCAACCACTAGTGGAGAAAGAAAAGGTTGCGAGCGTCTAAGTGCATCTCCAACGCGGACCCTCAGAATGTCCACAAACGTTCAGATCAATCTGTCTAAGTGCATCCACCATCTGTTTTCTCGCAAACCAGGGAGGCTTTGTTGGAGTCCCGACATCCGTAAGGCCCAGACATCCCCGGCCCATCCAAAATCGAGGCAGAGACCACACAATTGGAGCGCTCCGCACTGCTTCGCCACCTCCCTCCACCCCAATTCCCACGAAGAGTTGCTGAAGCCGACGGAGGTGGAGGATCCAGAAAGGTGTCCACCCGCAAGATCAACTTGGCGGCATGGTAAGCCTGCCACCTCAAAAAGAAGGCAAAGGATCAAGAGGACACGGTAGCCGGAAAAAGGAAGGGCACTGAGGGCCATGACAGGGGGTGCCGATGAAGGAGGACGAGAAAGAGTCGACTGGTGAGGAGGAGCCGGCGACAAAGTAAGCGAGAAGGCTCGGACGACACCAGGATCAGCCAGGACACCAGGTCCTTGGTGCGCACCAACGCCGACGCCTTCCGGTTGCAGAACCCATAGGACGCCAGCGTCGCGTTTGACGGAATATGCAATGGATAGGAGCCACTTGGATTGTCCATTCATTCAACCAACAATGCATGAGGATGAAGTTCTTCTTCTTCACCTTGAAGTACAATGTGACTGCGCGGAGCGCTCGCAAAAGAGGACATGGCCAACGAGTTGCATATTCGACCGATTGACCAGCACATAGAGCATATCTAGCCAAATAACCAACACATATATAACGACTTATTACTTGCTTTGTGATTTGAGTTCCACTTGACCACAGATTTATGAGTGTTTTGAGATGGCCGCCATACTTGCTGACATACTCTTGAGTGGTGTACCATCGATATGTGAGCAACTTTGATGTACGATCTCAAATCGCTTACATGGGGTAGGGATCGAAGTTCTTGTGCTCATGGAACCAAGCATGAACATTAGGCAAAAAGGTTGAGCCCCTTTGCTTAGTGCCTTGAAATGGATCGACGGTCGTGGCCAACCAAACATCACACAACTATTTCTCCATCATCAAATTGAAACTTTCTTCCCCACCCGTATTCTTTGGGTTGGCACCGTCTGGATCAAGGCCCATCTGCTAGGCATACAAAGTCCGGATGCCCAGTGTACATGCCTAGCTGCTCGATGTACAACACTAGCTGAGAGTCATCCACTTGTACGTCCTCGAAGCCACCTTCGTCGTGCATGATGTCCAATATCTCCCCATCATCAGGCGACGTTGTGCTCAGTTGAGACATATCGGTAAACAGAGAGTGGGCACCGAGTTGATCCACCGCCCGACGCCTGCGACCAGATAAGTTGCAATGATGACGAGTCACCGAAATGAACAGGCGCGTTTAGGTTGACGCTCTATGGCATGGACGTGCCAGACGTGACAGGGGTGGGACTAGCGCTGGTGACCGAGTAAATCGACGCCCCTCCCCCAGGCCCGTCGCCCTTCTTCGCCTTAGGAGGTGGTGGGTGGCCCGACCGCCAAAGTTGCTTGCACCCTGGTCCTTTGGACAAGGCGACACATGTTGTCGGTCGATGGGTTGATCTTACGGGCCGGCAACACCTTTGAATCCCCCTCCTCTGGCTCCGAAGACACTCCGAGCGGGTCCATGCCACGGTGGACGATGAAAATGGCGGGAACAGGATGAAGGGCGGCGGTGATCGGCTAGAGAGGTGGGAATGCATAGATTTTGGCGTTAAAACTAATCGCGCGTGGCCAAATAGGCGGGCTCTTGATGAGGTTTTGCATGGGCCGGAGTTGTAGTAACCCTATGTGCAGTGGCGAAGTCACACTTTAACTGGGTAGTCAACTGACTACACAGCTTTTTGGATAAACAAAATAAATCAAGTTGAAATCATGCCAAAGAATCTAACAAATGCATACATATGACTACACAACATTCGGTTGATCACGCATGATTGGATTCCTGACGGAGGTCTGGACACTCGCAAACCCTTCTCCAGCTTTGCATCCGGTTCGTGAGAATTCAACATGCAAACACGTCCATGAACATACGGGGCATCGTGTTGGACGGCAAAAGACGGTCTGGACACGTCGATACAAACGTTTTGGATTGCGCTGGATCTGGTGATCCGGATCCCGACCCGATCGTGCCGGCACGCTGCCGATACAGAAAAGATGCACCGCGACAAGAGCAATGGGTGCACGCACGTGACACCAAGACGGCAGGATGGACGGGCCACGACACGGCCAGAGCACGCGATTCCAGTTCTAGCTAGGCACCGCCATTTCTCGGAACCACCGCCGCAGCAGAAAAGCGGAGGAGTGCATGTGCATGCCCACACGCCCCATGGCGCCGTCCTGGGAGCCAAACTGCGCGCTGCGGTTGCTCGTCGAGATCCCGTGACTCGCTCAATCGCGTCCTATGTACTGTACTACCGTAGGAGTGTATGTACGTGCGGCGTGCGAGTACGGGGCCAGCCATACGTCTGCCGCGGCGGCCGGCCGGTCACGGGCGCGTGCCATTGGCATTGTCCGCGCCGTTCGTTTACGTTGTACAGCGCGCCGCGAGCCAGGACAACGCTGCATGTATGTATGTATGACTCCGTGCACTAGGGACTAGGACCGCGCACATATGGGTTGGGTTGAGCTGGTCCTACTCCTACGGCTGCCAAGAGAGATTGCCCAGCTTAGCATCGATCCGTCGAGTTTTCTTTTATTACTAGCATCGATCAGTCGCACATAAAGAGCCTGACTGCATGTTTTACTTCCAACGAAAATGATTTTCACCAATGATTTCAGTTTACAGTGAACCGTGTGTGCACCATTCACTATATGAAACAAATGATTTTCACTTTTTTCTTCTGTAGCTCGCGAATCGACGGGGTTTTCTCCTGAAAATTTACATTTGTAGTACACATCCATATGTCAATGTGGATTTTTTTGGAACCTTTTCAAACCTTGGAATGCGAATTTTCAATGTTTCAAATGCTCCATGGAGCCCGATCACTAAAACGCCGCACTCTGCACACCCACCACCCTTAATCAAACTATGATCGGGACATTTCCCCTGTATATATATATATGTCTAAAGAACGCGCATCATCTTCAGAATCAGACCAGCTTTTCCATTCAGGTCGGCAGTCGCTAGCTTCTACTCCCTCCGCCTAAAAATACTTGTTGGATAAATGCATAAAAATGGATGCATCTAGAGTTAAAATACGTCTAGATACATCCATTCCTCCAACAAGTATTTTCGGACGGAGAGAGTACATAAACAGAGTATCCCATCGATCTTTCAGTCCTTAAAACAACGTTTGCCGCGGGATGGGAAGGGATCAATTGCAGGCAAGAGCCCAGAGAGAAACAAATGCAGAGCCAACAATACGTTCGCAACCCTTCCAAGACATGGACGGAAAGCAATTCATAAATAGTCCGCATTCCGAAAGACCAGGCACACGCAGCGTCACTCACCGGAGCTTATTCATGTTCAGCTCCCGGCCGCTCGGACAAGACAACGGCTAAATGGTTTCTGTGTTCGTAGTGGTGGCTGCACTCGTGTCATCCATCTATGGTGCTCGTGGCGGCGGTTGTTGGTCCGTTCCTTTGCTTTGCCATGGACATGGACAGGAACAGGACAGCACACCCATAGTTTTTAGAGGAACTTTGTGCATTCCAAACTCCACTTTTTGTAGCGATCTGCGTGCCAAGTAGTATGATACTACTCCCTCCGTTTCAAAATAGATGACTCAACTTTATACTAACTTTAGTATAAATTTGGGTCATCTATTTTGAAATGGAGGGAGTATATGCGTGATGCGTTAGTTATGCTCTCTCAGTCAATCGAAGCACTCTCTCAGAAAGAAATCAACCGACACATGACATGAACGCATAGGCTGCGTTAGTTCGCCCGACGTGGCAAACACTTCGTCATCAAACAACTCCCTCCGTAAACTAATATAAAATCATTTAAATCACTACTAAGTAGTGGATTAAAAAGAAGTAAATGTGTTTCTTAATTCTGTTAGATTTAGTGGTATCACGTTTTCGCGCCATTGTAGTGCACGAGCCGATTGCGGATGTGCACAACGGGTTCCTGATAGTGTGCTGAATTCGCTTCTTTTCTTCCCCGTTCCCTGCATCTCTTGCTACAAGAAATGAAATGTATTTTTTTGTCATGTCAGAAAAGTAATGGAAAGGGGGAAACCTGGTCTGAAAAAAAATGCGCTTGTCAGGCCACCTTCAGAGTTGTAGTTCTCGGCCGCGTATCGCACCACCTGCATAGCTCACTCTCTCATTCCCCCTCCGCTCTCCCTCGGTTTTCCCGTCCTTACTACTCCTCTCTTCGTCCCAATGTCGAGCATTGACAGCGAGGACAACTGGGACACCTTGGTCCACGAGTCAGACCATGGGGACGAGAAGGACCTAGCCCTCGGCATCACGCTGCAGTGGGCGCGGGTCAATACAGGCGGCAACTCAGGCTCCGCCCCAACTAGCTCCTTTCGGGTTGTGCCCTCTATTTCCTTTCCACCTGATTTTACGCGTGCGCAGTTTAATACTGGCCAAATAGCGACCAAATGCGCACCCTCCCGCCCCCCTCCCGCGTACACCCGCGGAAATCCAACTAGCTCCTTTCCGGTTTTGGGAAGGTTCTAGTCTGCATTTTTCATTTTCTTTCTTTCCTTTTCCCTTTCTGTTTTGTTTTTTAGTTTCCTTTTTTTCCATGTTGGTTTCTTATTTTCTTTTTCTTTTCTATTTATCCTTTTCATTTCGGGACCATCTTTCAAATTCGTGATTGTTTTCTAAAGTAATGATCATTTATTGAATTCATGACCATCTTTTAAATTTGCGAATGTATTTTTACAAATACCGTCATTTTTTGACAAATCGTGAACTTTTTCGAATTGACTAAAATTTTCTTAAAATTCATGAATATGCTTCGAAACTCGTGAACATTGTTTTCAAATGGAGAACACCTTTTCAATTGATGAACATTTTTTGAAATTTGGGAACAACTTTTGTAATTCATGAACATTTTCTTGGTTTGACGTATTTTTGAAATGCATGGACATCTTTTCAATCTGCGGACATTTTTCGAAGCGATGTTTTTTTGAACTTGGGAATATTTTCTGAAATTCTTAAACTTTTTCTGAATTTTGTGATCGTTTTTGAAGGAGGGGGGGGGGGGTGCGCATTTCGCGTCTTTGCGGCGGCCACTACACGGAGGAATAGGAGGTCCCATTACGTGCGTAAAATAAATACATCCATAAAATGGCAAACCATGCGTGCCCTAATACTCGAACAAGTACATGGGTTTGTTCAGGCCGCTTGCCTAGTCCTGGGCCTCCTCTCGCACAACCTGAATCAGCCTGGCAGCGTATTATTGCGTGGGCCATCAGGCCTTCTTTACATTACAAGGCCTCGTGCCCGCCCGTGGCGGTCCAGACCCTTTCGCAGCCAGAACCAAGTCTGCTACAGGGGAGGCAGCACACGCAGTCGCCGCCTAACCCCTCCCTCTCTTCCAGCCGCCGGCCGCCGTCGAGCCCGCGGTTCTTGCCTCCCGCGGCCATCCGCCAGCTCCGCGAAGCTCGCATCTTTTGAGGGAGGCGGCAGGGATGACGGAGGAGGTGCATCTGGGCCTGCCGGGGCCCTGGGCGGAGGACTACCGGGAGAAGGCCGACCACTACACCACCAAGATCGGCGGGGTCCCTGTATGTCATTGATAACTTACGTTCTCTTCTCCATCTCTTCCTCAATTTCGTTTTTGGATTACTAACCACTGCCAGAGATGAAGCTACGCTGCATATTCCAGTGTGCTCTAGTACCAATTTCATCTTCTATTATTATTATTCCCCAAAGGTGGAACAATTTTGACCGGGCTGTTGCTGGCGGGGCTCCTGTTTGATTAAATTTGGCTGAACCTTCTGCAGGATTGGCCAACGGGGGATATAAGCACTGAACCGGAGTTGCTTCATTGCAGATTGTGTGGAACCAGGCTCTGCCTTGTTGCTCAGGCGAGTTTCTACTTTACTAAATTGGCTTTAAGAGCTGAAGCATGTTCTGATAGACGTCCATATAAGCGAATGGAATACTATGAATTTATCATCTTTGGACCTATGTTACAGACTTACAGTGCCCTAAATTCTTGTTGCATACTAGCTTTGTTTCTACGATGGTAGCCGATACCTCTATCCAGCACTAGTAGTTTTGCCATGTTTTTCTTATATGTGTGTAGTAAATTTCAGGTTTATGCTCCTCTTGCGAAGCTTAACATTGAAGAGAGGACACTGTATGTGCTTGTTTGCCCGACGCCAAAATGCAGCCCTAACCCCCAAAGGCAAGTATGTTTCACTTACCATTGGTAGTTTGGTACAATTACATGTTATTCAGATCTCCAGTATGATTTGAGGTTTGTTTCTCTGACTTCTAATTTTATTTTTTGCTTCTTAAAGTTGGAAGGTCCTAAGGGTTCAGAAGTGCCATACTGGTATGCAATCAAATGATAATGGGGATGGGTCAGTCCAAAATATAGAAAAGGTTTGCTCAAATGAGCCAACTCCTTCATGTTCTGCGGGAAAACATAACGAAGAAGCAAACAAGAGTTCCAACAGCAATGATGATGATTTTGATTTTGATGCCTTGGCTGCAGCACTCGAGCAGGCTGCAACAGTGGCATCCAACACAAAGAAGAAAAACAAATCAAAGCGTGCTAATAATGTCCCTAGAAAATGCGTTGTAGTGAAAGAGAAAGTAAATGACCTCAGTATACCAGGTGAGGGAAATCTCCGCAGAACTCATTACCGTAAGCGTAAAGTCCGAGTGTTTTTGTCTCATGAAATTTTCTTTCTGCAGTTCTTCCTTGTTTCTATATCTATTACGATACGGAGCAATCGAGGGGAAAAACCAGTGTAGGTTCTAGTAGCTATGAAAAACTTTTGGCAGAAGAGATAATGGACATGGGTAATGATGAAGAAGAAAAATGGGAAGGAGAAAAGTATGAATATGATAAAGCTCCTGGGGCCGACAGAACTTTCTTAAAATTTAAGAAACGGTTGGATGCATATCCTCAACAATGCTTTAGGTAGAACTCATCATGTCCTTGTTATTATTTATTAAATCATGCTTTTCTCTAAGTATACACCTTTTTAGTTTCAGAACCTGATTCGATTTTTGGTATGTAATTACCTGCAGGTATTCTTGTGCTGGTAGTCCACTGTTGGCTACAACTAACTCACAAGATGTTGGCACATGTAAGCTTTGTGGTTCACGATACCAATATGAACTTCAACTGATGTCCCCATTATCATATTTTCTCGACCAAGCTGGTGATGGTTCCTCAAATTGTGCACCTAATGCCTGGACTTGGCTGACTCTTGTTATCTACACTTGCTCCAAGGTCTGATCTTAATTTTCAATTTATTGATATTAACTAGATGATGAAGTTCAAGGATCTGTCGAGGCTTGTGCAATACTTAGCAGCAGTCATATCGCTTCAAAACTTGATAAATATGTCCATTGTACATCTGCTTTTGGATAATAAATAACTGAAACATTTATTAAGTTAATATATTATACCAACAATAATAACTTCAAATTTGTGATGTGAAGAGATTCATGTATCCAGATTGATGCTCCTTTTTCATTGCTAAAATGAAGAGATAAGAGTAAATACATGGCATGTAAAAGATTTCCTGGAAATACATCAGCCTAAAATTTACACTCTGGACACCAAATTCTTATGGAGTGGTTTTTTATTTAGCACGATCCAGATGACTGGAATGGATAGTAGACAATTAAACTCCACATGCATAATGAGAAGTTGCCTATTAGCAGTTTTCCCCGTTTATTATTG
>NC_041383.1:766043161-766058803 GCF_002162155.2 Triticum dicoccoides | reverse complement strand
TGGGATGGAAGCAGCACAGGCACGCCCAAAAGAAACGAAGGCTGAGAAATGGAAGTTGTTCGCTGTCTTTATTTGTTTGTAGTCAGCTTATCTTGCTGTGTTTTGTTGAGTATATCATATTCCTAACAATAACCCACCGATCGCAGAGTTGCTGTCCTTCGTCTTGTTGTGGGAAACAGGGCAATTGCTGCTGGGGAGTAGTGGAGGAGGAGATAATGATGCAGGAGGATGAAGCATGTAACGCGTGATGTGTTTAGTAACTACTGTAGTCCAAACCATATTTGAATACTGTTTTCCCTTTACCGTGTCGTTAAGCTATCTGTAATCTTGTGTGTTTTCATTGTTCTTGTACTCTGTCAATTTGACGAGTCAGTTTTGTAGGACTCCACCGAAGTACCAACTTGTTAATAATAGTTCGTCTCGAATTTTTCTCGTGGTGTAACTATCAGAATGGAATGATTGTGTGAACATTATTGGAAGTTAAATTCTAAATGTTGAGTTTTAAAAATAATACACAAGTGGCACATCCGGGAGACAGTGAAACAACCATATACCATTGAGCTATACATTAAGCGAAACACCTGGGCTTTCAACTTGTTCGCAGGTGCAAAATGCATGCCATTGTCCTCCTCTTGCTTCCATCAGATCATTGAGCATGCCTTTGTCCTCCTCTTTGATTCTATATATGATGAGTTTGTCCTGTAATTCTAAATCATGTAAGTATTTTATTTGCAAGCATCAATCAATCTCTCCTGTACAAATCCCAGGGCCTTCAAAATATCCGTCAGACTACACTACTACTGCACTATTCAGTTTGAGATCAGATGCCCCAAGTAAAACTAACAACTGATAGACCACGCAAAAATAAAGAGAGGAAAAAAAACTGATACAAATTGCTTGTAAGAAAATAACCAGCTTTCACAAGAATTAATATATTATAAACAGAGCTACTGCAGGAATAATGGAGATTTTCAGCCAAGAACTAGACCAGCAACCAACATACTAGATCCAAACTGTATCCTTGGAAGTGATCAACAAACTGTGGTCATCAACAAATTCAAAAAATATTCCCAACGAAAAAAGATGTCCAAAAATTTCATCCAAAGAGAGAATTTGAGACTTCATATGATCTCCATGGCAAAAGTGAGAACCTTCTTCACTGGGAGGATAGATTAAGGATAACAATGAAAACTGCATGCCCTTTGAGAACACAAAGATATAGCGTGCAGATACACTACTCATTGATATCTCACGCTCTCTTAGTTCCAATATGTGTGTCAATATGACATGAGGATGGACCAGATAGCAGTGTGATGCTTTCTTCTATACTGAATGATGACATGGACATACCAGGTCTCATTATTATCAGTTTCATACTGGATTAGCAACAAAATCAGCATATCTAACAGACATACTATAGCAGACAATAACACTTAGTTAGGCCAAGATCACCGAATCAGGAATTAACAGCCTGACACGCAGAGTGAAAAACAAATTGTGCCATACCTAGTTACCAATTTCCAGACCTGTTCTTGGTTCATGCAAATCTGAATATAGTGGGCACTTCCCCTCTGCAAGCTTTTACCAAAAACTTCGGGTAGAAAACTTTGTTCATACTCAGGGGATCACAGCCATATCAAAAATGCTTTATTGCAACACGAATTCAACAATATTGTATCACAGACTCCACAGGTTGTCAACTAAGTATTGGTCAAATGTAAAATATGGATCTCATACATAATATCCAACGGAGAGAATATACATATCATAAAAGAGAGAAGTATCGAGCTAAATACACTCAAGCTTGAGAATCGGACGGCCAGATGAGGAGCAGCGGTAACTCCCCAGTTCCATGTTTTTGGATTCTTTACTCGAAGATGGCATTCAAGACCAATCATATCCACGAACTACGAAAGAGTAGACTAGGGTGGTTGGGGTGTGTGCTGGCTGCTCTCTCCATAGCATTCTTCACGGCTTCAACAATGCCGAAGTAACCGACTTTGACAGTGCTGAGGTAGGGGAGGTTCTCGATTCCAAAGTCCAGAGAGTCTGCTTCAACTACGCACAAATAATTAAGCACAAGTTTTTCTAGCTTGGGCATGGATCCTACCGCAAACATCAAATTTACCGGGTAAAGACTTGCATCATAAATAAAAATCCTCAAGAACTGGAACCCAACTTCACCACTGATTCTGAGTTTTTCGTTTGACTCTGTACCTTCCTTTAGATCCAGAATGAGCAGAGTGGGTAAGGCTCCAAGGATGCAGAGATCATCCTGGTTGACTCCTTCCACTTCAAGGCGTAGCTGTTGGAGATTTCTGAGGGAGCCCATCCATTTGGGAACATGTGGGAGGGTTGAAGACCAGATAAAAAGTTTCTTGAGGGTAATCAGACACAAAGGTTGTTGTAAGATGCTGCTCCCATCCGAAATAATCAAAGAGCGGAGATTCTGTGTGCCTAGCTTACACAGGGAAGAGACGATAGCTTGGTTGCGCTCTTGGATTGCATTTGTATCCTCAGTGAGAGAATCAACTTCACATACTTCAGCACACGATTCTTAGGGTCAATGTTCATAATAATGAAATCAAGAAGCTCTTCAGGAGGAGGGACCAAAGGAGATATAAACAGCAAATCCCCGAAGCTGGACTTGCTTATTACATCTCTCTTTTTCCCTTTGATGTCATTGGCTATTTCGCGCAGCCGCTTTGCCGACCAACGAGTTTGAAAGATAGGCATTCTGCAAAACAAGGTTTGAAAGAACATTAGCTAGTCCAACTAATTTCAGATAAACATGAGCTAAAAAAATCATGGGAAAGTATTGGAACAGTAGTTAAAATTTCAGAGAAAGGATATATTGTAGTTTCAGAAAACAAAATGGATAACTACATGAGTAGTTTCAGAGAAAAGTATTGAAACATGACCTACAATAACTAAATTTCAGAGAAAACATATATGTAGTTTCAGAAAGCAAAAACTAAGTTTCCTGTGCTATAAGCTAGCAGTACCAAAATTCCTGAAGCATAACCTACACTAATGCATCACTAATTGCTACAGAAACTTCTATCTGAACATCAAATTGACTACAGAAACTTCTCTGTGAACATCAAAATAATGTATCACTAATACTCAAGCCAGAAAGCTACAAAAAACTTTGAGCTGCAAAAATTCAGAGATTACCTACTAGCCAATTTGAGCTATGACAACCAAGAACATCAAAGGACAGGAGAACCTAGAACATTCAGAGATTACCTAATAGCACAGCAAACGGATAGCATACATGGAGCACCTACAGCCAAATTTGAGCTATAAAAATTCCTACAACACATCACTATAACGAGCCAATTTTAGCTACAAAGGAATCAGAAGTTTCTACAACAAAAACAGATCTGAGAAATCCCAATCCCCTGCTACAACTACACATCTACAGTCCAACACCTACATCGGTGGCGCCGACGATGGCGCCTCACTACAACAGAGCACCACTGCGACGAGCCCGCGTAGCCGCCGAGGAGGAGCCGCCGAGCAGAGGAGAACCATCTGAGAGCCGACCAGAAATGGGGGGAAGGAGCACGCGGCCGTACCTGCTTGTGTCGTCGCCGGCCACCGCCGACCCCGACACGGCCGTCGTCGCCACCGCGTTGGATGCGCCCGCGTCACCCCCGCCGTTGGTCGCCGCCCGCCGTTGGTCGCTGCCTGCCGTTGCCCTACCACCACCGCCGCCGCCCTAATAGACACAACGGAGCTGCGGGAGAGGGAGCACTGCGAGAGCGTTACAGCTGCGTTAATTATTCCTAAAACAGCTGCACAGTTTCAGAAATGTTTGCGCGTGACGCGGAAGCGAGGAACGCTCTCGTCCGTCTGATCAACACACGATCCGACGGACGCGGAGCCGGCGGACGCGCAAGCGTTATCGGTCGGTTGAAGGTAAGCTTTTCCCAAAAAATAACTATTGTTGGTATTTCAATTTTTTTTGGAAAGAGAGTGTGTGTGAGTTGTCTATTTCGGATAAACAAGAAAAGGGTGCATGATCTCGATGAATTATTTCTGAATGAATTCAGAAATCATATGGAAGAACCATAGCATTTGGTACTCATTGGTAAATCGATTTTGATTCCCTATAAACCAAATAGACTTAACCAAAGATGGTCCTTAGGTCTAGGATTTTTGTTAACCAAAATATAAAAATAAGTAGAAACCTAACAACTAACATGCACAACAGAGAAGAAAAATGGCAGTCCATTTTTATTTTTTTAGCTCAGTGGTCATCTGCTGACAGTTTTGGGTTTAATACCAATATTTTACCGACAAACCTAATAAATTGGTTTAATACCAACATTTTACCAACAAATCTAAAAAATCTAACTGTAGTGGTTGGTGTTTTGATTTTTTTTTAAGGGAGTGTGTGTCAGTTATCTATTTCAAGAATAGATTGGATCTATCAAGTTGCACTTTATATTTCTTTTCAGATAAATAAGAAAAGAGTGCACGATCTGACGAATTACTTCTGAATGAGTTCAGAAGTGAGAAGTCATATGGAAGAACCATAGCATTTGGCACTTATTGGTAAATCAATTTTGATTCTCTATAAAACAAATAGACTTAGCCGAAGATGAGTAGGACCTGGCCGTAAATCTAGGATTTTCATTAAAAAAATTATAAAAATAAGTAGAAACCTAACAACTAACATGCGCAACAGAGAAAAAAATAGGAGAGTAAAAAAAAGGATGGAAGCCGAGATGAAAATCATTTGCCAAAAGATATCAAAAAGAAAACAACACAGCAAAGGGCGTCTCCTCTGCTAGTAGAATAACTAATTTGTCATGAAGAGACGAACATCCTCATTAGGCATTAACTATTGGCAACTTATAAACGCTAAGTGGCTCTATCGTCTTGACGTAGGAGAATGTCCGGCACCAGCCGGCTATTATCGCCGCGAGCAGCGTCCCATGAGCCTGGTGTCTGACCCGCACTGTCACCGCGTAGTTGGATGATGACCACATGCCTTTCTGTCTGTAGTGCCCACATATCGAGCACTCCTGCAGTGTCAAGATGCACTCGCCATACACGAAGTGTGGCCGCGGGACACGATACCGCGTGAGGTTGTACCGATAGCTCCACTTTCGCCGTCCCTTGTCCATAACCCACACCTTTAGGGCAAGTCTAGCGAGCGCCCGGCTGCTCGGTAGCCGTCCCGAGCGGCCGGCCTAAATTCTAAATCGTGTGTGCGCACTATTTATCCGAGCCGAGCGGCTCACTAGAGTCGGGTGCTTTTTTGTCCCCTCAGCTGCCGCCCAGTCCAGCCTTCCTTTCTCGTGATTCACTCCCCACCCACCGCGGCGACATGGCCGCCGCCCTCACGCACCATGTCAAAATTCAAAAAGCTATAACTTTCGAATTACATGTCAAAATTAAAATCCGTTCCCACCATCGGAACCCTCGCGACGAGATCTTTAAAAGTAGACCCCATTTATATATGTTTCGATGAACTTTTTTCATTGCCAACTGGTTGTACTAGATGGTGCAACTTTTATACTATGAGATGCAACTATTTTTTAGACCACCGTTTGTGCTACCACAACCAATTATAATACAACGTGATGCAATTTTAGTGCTACATGAACCAACTTCACGTAATGAGCAGTTGGCCGAGCGGAAGTAGAGGGAGGAGAGAGGCGTACTAGGCAGCATCAATCAAGGTAAGTTCCCTTTTGGCTCCAGATCCTCCCTTCTTCACTTCCCCTTCCCCTTTGCCTCTGGATCTACCACCAATCTTCTCCTAATTGAAGGGAGTAGCAACAGTAATCTAATGTCTCTGTAATTAAACACCACTTTGTGCAAGTAGACCCAGTAGCAAAACCAACTTCTGCCTGGATGTGTGCAAATAGACACAAGGGAGTAGTTTTGCAAAAAAAAAATGTGCAACAAACAGCCCAGACTAGAAACATGGAGTGGATGTAGTGTCTGTGCAAATAGAAGTCCATATTTGTGCAACTAAATCGTGGATCCAAGCCAACTTTTTCTACAATGTGTGCAACCAACAGCCAAAACTATAAAGGAGTAAATATATTTGCACACTAAGCATTAATCCAATGACATCTTTCCTGCAAAATATGTGCAACAAACAACCCAGACTAGAAAGATGGATTGGGTGTACTGTTTGTGCGAAAAGAAGTACATATTTGTGCAACTAAGCCATTAGTCCATAACCAACTTTCCTGCAATATGTGTGCAAAAAAAACATCCCAGACTAGAAAGATGGATTGGGTGTACTGTTTCTGAACATATTTGTGCAACTAAGCACGGGTCCAAGCCAACCTTTTTATGCAAATGTACAACAGAACAGCCCAGACTGGAGACCATCTGTTCTAATCTTTTGGCTGTTGGTTGCACACATTGCAGGAAAAGATGGTTTTGGATCCATGTTTAGTTGGCACAAATATGGGCTTCTATTTGCACAGACACTACATTCAGTCCATCTTTTCCTGCAAAAAATGTGTACAACCAACACACATACTAGATGAAACTAAAAAAGACTGAGTTTGCTGTCTGCAAATATAAACATATAATTGTGCAACTAAACTTGTATCCAAATCCCAACTTTTTCTATAAATGTGTGCAGCAAAGAAACCAGACTAAAAAAAGCACAAGAACAATATTAAAAATGAGCGTACAAATAGGCTTGTCTCACACAAATTGCATATAGGGGGGAGATGTTCTATAGGATGTTACTAAAAGTAAATAGGAAAGAAGATGAAATTATTTTTCTTGTCACGAGAAAAAGGTGCCAAAGGTGATCACATTCCGACTTGAGCACATGCGGTTTCGCAAAACAAAAGGAGCCAAAGGTGATTAGTTAACATTGCACACAAAATATATGTTCTTCTGAAAAACTAGATAAAAAAGGTTGACGATGCCAACTTGATATTATGTTAGTTGTGCAACTACAAAATGCATAGGATGCCAACTAAAATAGTTATTCTTGTGCAACTAGAAAGGTTGAGGATGTTAACTAGTTAGATGCTATTGTGTAACTAGAAAATGCTCAGGATGCCAACTAATTAATACTCATGTGCAACTAGAAAGGCTGAGGGTGCCAAGTCATTAGATACTCTTGGGCAACCCTCAAAAATTTGAAGATGGGACTAAAAAATTAGTTACTCTTGTGCAACTAGAAAGGTTGAGGATGTCAATTACTTGGATAATGTTTGTGCAAGTAGAAATGCTAAGGATGCCAACTAATTGAATACTATTGTGCAACTATAAATATTGAGGATGCCAATTAATTAGATACTCGAAAAGAAATATTCATCGCTTGCATGACCGATCAAAAATTGCACATTCAGGTTTCAGGCTTCTAGAAGAAATGCTGAGGGTGTCAACGCAGCTACAAAAAGACTAAGGATGTCAACTAGTTGGATGGTATTGTGCAATTAGAAATGCTGAGGATGCCAACTAATTAGGTACTCTTGTGCAACTAGAAAAGTATGAGGATGCCAACTCACTTAGATACTCTCTGGGACACGTCATCATCCTCTCCATCCCCGTCATTATCAGTGCCACATGGTTCCTGCTTAGCACCCCGTTTTGAGTCCCGCCGAGAGGTCCTATTTGGAGAACCCTACAATGAACAAAAAAGATTGAACTACTGAGAGGGTAAAAGAGAAGAGCATAATTAATGGTCATGGGATAAAAGAAAAAGAAAATATGAACCTTTGTTTCACTGCCAGGCACCTCTCCTTCACCAACCAATTTGTCTCTTCAAAACAGAAAAAGAACAAACATATTTGTCAAATTAACAAAACTCCCCCCCAGAAACAGTTATACTACTTGGTTGGCAAGTTAATCAAAACAACTTGGATAAGGGGACCTGCCTAGTTGCAAAAAAAAGGCTACAAAATGCCTTTGTATCACCGTGTGATCCACATCGTTTGCATGCTCACTGTGCAACTAAAAAAATAGCAGCCTTAGAAAGACTACCCTGGTTGAATTAAAATAAAAGTTGCACATGATTTGCTGCCTAGTTGTACAAAAAAACTGCCAGCCAAAAACAAAAAATTCCATCAAAAACAAAAAGTTAGGTTGGCTATTTTTAAACATGAAGTTGGCGAGTTCAATATAACAGGTTGCACAAGGAAAGCTACCCCGGTTGCACAAATGGCTAAAAAACATTCACACAAAATCTGCGAAAACTTCTAAATAACTAACCCTAAGACCCCTAACGTTGCAACATCGGACAAGGATGTCCCGTGTTGATACTGCCCAGTTTTTGGTGGACATGCATGGAGTGGCGGTTCATAGTACAACTCCAAATAAGACACTACAAATCACAACCGAAAAGAACGTATGAATAAAAATATGTTGCTTTGGTGCAAGTCTGGTAACAGAAATGTTTCAGTGCTCCGACGTCCTGTGGCGGAGACGTCATCTAGCCGACATAGTATCACTACATTATGCAACTTCTCAAAGGTCGTATCCAACTGAGAACTACTATGTGTGCAACTACAACTACTGTGGATACCAAAAAAAATGTGACTAGCAAAAAAAAAAGATAAACTTAAGCAAAATCATCATCTAGCCAACTTAGTATGGCTGTGTTGTGCAATTTCGCAATGATCGTGTCCAACTTAGACTACAACCATAACCAACTTAGTACAACTGTGTTCTATCAAAACTATTTCCATTGTCTATAATAATCCTACAATAGTTCAGACTATTTCCATGTCCTAACTGAAAATGATTTAGCGAAAGTTTCAGTAAACTGTTCGTCAGACTAGTACAGTAGTTTCGAACACTGTTTTCCAAGCACAAGGAGATTAGCACTGACTCAACTGCAAACAGCACTGCTATACACACGATTTTATACACATGATTTGTGGACGACGCTAAAATTACAGCGTACGATGCATGGCAGCAGCACTGGTGCATCGTTGGATATGATTGTCGGTTGTATGTCATGCGTGCAGTTTCGGCTACACATCAGTTTGGAACTGCAGATATGAGGAGAAGAGTAGGGAGTTTAAGGCCTCGATCTGACCAGATGGCGTCAAGACGGAGCGAGATTCGATCCCCGCGGCTGTAGCGCACGCACCTAGGGCTCCCTCGAAGCCAAGGCATGCTGGCCGGCCGCGGGGGCGCGGGGGAGAAGGAGGGATCGCCGGCGTCCTCGCCGAAGATGAACTGGATGGAGTCGATCGAGTCGGGGCGAGATCCGAGGCCCGCGGTTGTGGCCCGTGCTTCTAGGGCTCCCTCGGCATGCGGGCGATTGTCGGGGAAGCGGGGGAGAAGGAGGGCTCGCCGGGGTCGCTGCGGCGGCGGCCGCCGCCTCGCCTCGGCTTGGTGGAGAGAGTGAGCGAGCGGAGGGAAAGAAGGAACCAGAGCCGCTGTGAGCGAGCGGAACAAAGGGTTGTCGGCTAGCGCGGCCGCTCGTTTCCACCAGATGATGGCCGGCCGCTTTTTAGATTTTGGGACACCTTTATTGTTCCCGAAAGGCTACGGACAACCCGGTTGGGCAGTGATCAGGCCTGCCCGGTTGGGCAGGCAGCCCCTTGACACGAGTGACCTCCTCGCTCTCGAGGTCAAATGACACGACCCAACTTGATGTAGGGTGGTACCCGAAGCTGTACGCCTCGTGCCAGTTCTCCCAGGAGGCGTATCTCCCCGCAGGCGGGAAATACGAGAGTGCGCAAGGCAGCGGCGGGACGGGGAGCACCTCGTCGGTGGCCGGGTTGACCAGGGTGACGGCGCCGCCGGGAGCCGTCTTGTTGTCGCACAGGCAGAGAAGACCATTGCACGTGCCGATCAGCTGCAGGCTACTAGGGGGCCGCATGTATGGTACCGCTCTGTCCCGACGCCACAGCTCTTTGTAGCTCGTCGTCGACGGCTTGGACAGGTCGCCGACGACGTAGGCGACCGCCTCCCGGGTATCCCAGAGGAGGGCCGTGGCGCGGCTCTGCATCTCCGTGGTGCACTCGTCGATGACGTCGCGCCAGAGCCTGCAGACGAGGCGGACTCGGCGCCGGCAAATCGGCGGCAGCCGCAGCAGGATCTCCACCAAGACGTCCGTGGGCAACTCCGAGCGCCCCGCGTCGTCCATGGCCATTGTTGCAATCTATTTTCCCTTCTTGCTTTTCTCTTTCTTTCGGTTGTTCACCACGATGCGTTGCCCTTTGCACGGTCGTTTTCGTTTGTATTTAACATCACGGCTATGGTTTGATTCCGACTTGGTAACCGATTTCCTCTTTAAATGTACTGCTATTTGGAAAGATTCTTTGGTGAGAACGTGATGAAATCGGAACAGGTTTGACACAACACGCACAGAAGATTTCGAAATTTCAACGGCTATTTTGCGTACCAATACAAGTTCAAGATAATGCAATTTCGTTCATAGACGAACAAGTACACTGAAGCTCTGTACACAAGGACTACACGCTCACAGTATTAACTACTCCCTCAGAATCATATAATATGCTTAAAGCACACACAGAATATGTGTGGTTTTCATCAGGATTCCGGGTTGTTGATGTTGCTTCCCAGGTGTCCTGCTCGGAGCATCGACATGAGGCCTCCACCGTGCACCCTCCCCTCCGGCACGACGAACCCGAAGCTCCGGTTCAGGCTAGCACCACCTTCTTCTTCGTGGCCATTACCCGGCAGGTTAAACGAAGACGATGGTTTCTGCAGGGAGCCTGCAGGAAGCAGCAGCTGTGGCGGTATGAGCCTGCCGCTCTGCAAGTGTCCTTCCGGCGACTCGCCGCAGCAGTCTGAGGAGGCGCCGCCGGGGAGAGAAGAAGAGATGACACGGTCCATGCCGCCACTGCCCACCGTCGAGGAAGAAGAGACGACGATCCCGCCGCTGAAGAGGCCATGCCCGATGATCATGCTTAGGCCCTGCTTTGAGGCCGTCAGGTTTGCATGAGCAGAGCACAGGCCGCTCCTCCCCCTGGCAAACTTGTCACAGCCGGCGGCGCCCCAGGCGCACCGCTTGCCCCCGCCGTGCGCCTTGCAGAAGTCGGTGCTCCCCTGCGCGCTCTTGCCGCACCCATCGGATTTGCAGCGCTTGCCACCGCCATGCCTCACACAGCAATCGGTGCGACCACGAGCGCTCTTGGTGCACCCTGGTGCCACACACCTTTTGCCTCCTCCATGCACCACGCAGAAGCTGGTTCTGCCGTGGACACTCTTAGGACACGCCGCCGCGTCTCCCTCAAAGAGGCACCTCTTCCCACCGCCATGCCCTTTGCATAGCAACGTGCTGCCCTCGGCCCCTTTGGTGCAACCTTCGGATATGCACCGTTTGCCTCCACCATGGGACTTGCAGAAGAGGGTGCCTCCCTGTGCTCCCTTGCTGCAGTCCGGGTACTGGCACCGTCGACCGCCTCCGTGTGCGATGCACACCCTGGGATATCCCTCGGCGCTCCGGGTACAGCCCTCCATCATGCACCTCTTCCCTCCACCGTGTTTTATGCAAAATCCTGATCTTCCCCGTGCTGCTTTGGGGCATTCCTGAACCCCGCATCGGTGCCCTCCGCCATGAGCAATGCAGAACTCTGTCTTCCCTTCGGCGCTTTTGGTGCAGCCTAGCTCTTGGCACCGCTTTCCTCCTCCGTGAGATTTGCAGTACGCCGTTCGGCTCTCGGCCCCTTTATTGCAACCTGGCTTTTGGCACCGGTGACCGCCGCCGTGGGAAATGCAGAGTCCTGATGCACCCCTTCCGCCCTTGGAACACCCATTGAACCTACACTTCTTAAGATGGCGTTGATGACTTTTCTGCTCCCCATTATCAGTACTATCTACTGTATCTGAAGTTGCGGCAAAAGAACAACCAGTTGTTGCTGAAGGCTCGGGGCTAAGCTCAACCTCATGCTGCTCAAGAGATAAATCATGATCGGCCTCATATCCGGTTCCAAGGTGTTGCTGGAGATCAATAAAAAGACCATCTGATCTTGGAGCAAACAGAGGTGACACCTCATAATCACCTGATTTCCTTTTGGCTGAAGTTGATCCCTCGCCAATATGTGGGAAGACAATACCATTTTTTCTTTTATGTGAATGCTCCTTGCGGCCAGGCACTGTCGTGGACTGTAAATTTCTTGAGCTGCCTCTTGAAGTCCCCACCACTAACCCAGGATCACTTGCGGTACAATGTTGGGTGAACAAAATTCCAGATAATTTAACTTTGTTCCCACCGGATGATTGGCTATCAGCAGAATACAGATTTGGCATTGGTCCAAGTCCTAGGACCAGCCTGCAGTCATCATCAGGAACAGGGGAACTTCGACTCCTCTGCTCGAATGATTGTCTAGAAGTCTCAGCTGCTTCTGAGCTCCCGAGGCAACCAACTTTAACTGATGCTACATCTAGGCCTTCATTCCTGCAATTTGCTGCAGCGGGTTCAACTTGAGAGAATGAAGCAGCTATGTGTTCCTTCCCATGAACACAAAGATTTGTCATATTAAGGTCCATCCCAGATAATATATATAAGGTAGGATTAGGACAGAAAATGACTCGAGCGCTGTCCAGTGGTCGATAGCTTCTGCTGACTAATTAGAACCCCAGTTTAACAACTTCACCACCGAGAAAATATATAGTATACACAAAATGGAAGCACACGTCAATGTTCTTGCAATGTGAGCCACTACCAAGAAAGCCTGAAGTATCAGCTCTGTCCATGAGCAATAGGCTTACTGGTCCCGAACGAGAAACGATGATGTTGCAGCACTACGGGCAAAAATCATGTGCACTGCATCTTATGCATAAAACAGAATCCACAAACAGACTTCATGTCACACAATTAAATGTCCTCTGAGATCTGCAAGAAAGTCAGGTAGCAGGCAAAATTTAGCTACACAAAATAAGAAGTGATCAAAAGAAAACAACTGACAGAAGCTAATGTTTCTTAAATATGAAGGAGAACTCAAAAGACTAAGTACCAAGCCTACTCATCCACAACCAACTTAATGTTTCTGAAATAGAACAAGAACCACAGGTGAAAATCTTGCAAGGAAATCCAGACATATGAGATCAACAAGTACCAGTTCATACGACCTTGGACAAAAATGCTAACAGGAATACATCAAACATATATCTGATCAGCCGGTGCATGTATTTTCTGTTCATTAATGTACATGAGGAAATGGTGAATCATGATTAGAATTTGCGCTATGGTGTTTGCTTGACATGAACATGAATTGGCGCTATGGTGTTTGCTTAAAACCAATACAGCTGATTTCAGTACCTATACTGTAAATTTGAGTTGGAGTCATACATGTTAAAACTTCCTGGCACAGTTTAGCGGGACAAGTGGAAGAAAATTGTTCTTTTCACAACATCTAGAGCTTCGACTTCTTAGGGAAACAAAGGATTTATTATATATATTTATATGCTGGGTTAAATTGAGAAACTAGGATATAGATACATATGGTGATAAATTGGTAATTATGTCCACATGCGTTCTTCTCATACTAGGATTTACTCAACCCAAAAATACTAATGAAGGGGTCAAAGGAAAAAAAATGTTTTCAGCCGACTCTAGAGGCAAAAATGGCAAGCATCATGTGTACAGCACCAGCAGCAAAATCCCAGAAACAAACCTATCTCAGAATGCAAACTTGATCCAAATCCATGCCAAACTGAATCTACCATGCCTGACAACATCAACATGACTCGATTGTTTCCGGCTATTGCAAGCACGGCAGAAGACTTCCTTTAATTTTCTTAGGAGTTCTATAAGGACTTAAAAGATACTGTAACAAATTCTTGGTTTAAAGCCTCAATTCATATGAAGTTCAGAAACCGCCGAAATAAGATAAACAAAGCAGCTTACAGTAAATCAATCTTTACAGCAAAGACAGCAGTCTGCCTGCCAATTTCGCGACTAAATTCACAAATGGTTCATTTTGCCAGTTTACCACTAGAATCCATTCAGTTAGCCAGGAGAGCTAGTAAATCAAGACAGACAAAGCATCCTGCAACCTGAAGGTTACACACACACACACACACACACACACACACACACACACACACACACACACGGTTCCTATCGCCTTCAGGCTTCAGACTGTTATCCAGCAGAGCCCAGACAGAGCCAAAAACTACCCCATCGGCCAAGCACACAAAGAAGCTCTGAACCCCTCACATCTCCACGGCAAAACAAGTACAGCGAGTGAAAAATGTTACAGAGCAGGGCATCAAAGCAAGAACCAGCGAGGGGCGCAGGCAGATCCGTACCGCGGGACTGGACACTGGAGGGAGGCTGGAGAACCCGGGGGCGCCGATCGAGGCGAATGGGTGGACTTGGAGGAGGGGCAGGCCGAGGCCAGTGGGGCGAAGAGGCGGAGAGACGAGGGGAGGTGGGAAATAAAGAGGCGTGGGGAGGAAAAGGTGGGAGCTTTTCGCCATGGGGGGCATGGAATTTGGCCCTTGGGGCTTCCAGAGGAGAGAGCCGGATGAAATCGACTCGTCATGTCGTATGATTGGGGGGATCCCGACGGTCGGCTCAGCTCCGCCCCAGCCCAGCCGCAGACGACAGCTCGGCTTTTGGCCCTGTCATCGGTGTCGGGTGAGCCGTGAGCCAGAGGTCTTCCGTTCGCTGCGTTGGTCGGCGCCCTCCTGGCCGTCCGATCGGCCGGCACGGTGGATCGTGGAATGGTTTATCATGATTCTTTTTCCATGCGATATATTTTTTGCCATCCTTTGTAGGTTTAGACATAATTATGAGAACGATGTATATTTGGCAAGCACAATGCTAAAATTTCTTTTATTTTGACAAACATATTCCCGCTTTGTTTAGAAGAGTAAAAAACGAGTTTGGCCTCGGTGTGTAGACCGGTCAGGTCCATAGTTTGTAGAGGACCTCATAGTATCTACAGCCGGACATACCAAATCTGCGCCCTAAACGTCTGCGGAAGCACCCAGTCAGTGATGGATGTGTCCATTTTGAGCCTCTATTTATCCGTTCATGCAGTCACACTTCTCATTTTCTTCCTTATATGTCCGGTCATTTTGCACGTGTCCGGACATATAGAGATGATATGAGGAGTCTAGTTGGGTCACTTTTTTTATTTTCTCTCCTGTTCGGTCACTGACCGATTGCGTCCGCGGACGTTTAAGGAAGATTTGAGGATGCCGGTTGTAGATGCCCTCACTAAGCACCCATGCTTAGAGACGGTACAATCTCGGGCTTCCTCCCGAAAATTGCTGGAGAAGCATCTCGGGCGTGTTAGAAAATTAGAGAGATCCCGGGAGCATCTGATGCTTCTTGCTTGACTTTTACATATCTTGTTCTCGCTTTCATGTGGAGAAGACCAAAAGTGTGTGATGAGATGAGCCTCCTCAGACACAACTCACTCAAAGAGATTCACACATATCTCATCGTCGATAGCCAATAGGTGGGGCAAGATGGCCCACCTGAAACATGACTTGTCCGAAGAGATCCATACATGTTTGGTCGCTGAGAAAAGCGAAGTGCGGGACAAGATGAGACACATGCAACACAACTTGCTCGAAGAAATCGGACCATTTCATTGTTGAGAAAAATCAGAGTGTGGGACGAGACGGGTCACCTAAGACATGAGTGTGGGACCTAGCTCGAAGAGATGGCACAGAGGCAGACATGAGACTCTTATTTTCTAAGTTGTCGCTCCC